>NC_085095.1:2309157-2431081 GCF_963422355.1 Corticium candelabrum
CAGACTGTTATGCAATTGTAATTTATAATCTAGACACACACACACACACACACACACACACACACACACACACACACACACACACACACACACACACACACACACACACACAGACACACAGACACACACAGACACACACAGACACACAGACACAGACACAGACACAGACACAGACACAGACACAGACACAGACACACACACACACACACACACACACACACACACACACACACACACACAGACACAGACACACACAGACACACACACAGACACACACAGACACACACAGACACACACACAGACACACACACACACACACACACACACACACACACACACACACACACACACACACACACACACACACACCTTTCCCAACAATACGGATATCGACACAAGACTAGGGAAATCGACTTGGATGAGCTTGAAAGGACAGAAGACTTCAAGTCACAGCATAACTAACATTCTATAATCAGATAAAATTAATTGTGAATCACAATCAAGACACTCCTAAAAATAAGATGTCGAGATGGGTTCAGGGTACACCAAAAAGTGTACACATTTACAAGAATGAAAGGTCGAAGGTCTTTCATCTTCATTTTTTGTATATCACATTACGTGTACGGAGAGTAACTTTGTTAACAAGCAAACAACATCATTGTTCACTCCTTCCAACTAAGCTACAGTCTGTACACATACAACACAGTACAGTTGGCACCTACTGTACAATATAGTTACATATTTCATTTCCGTTAGGATTAATTGTTTTCTATAAAATAAGTCAATACATAAAGGATCGTCCGGAGTAGACAAAGCTAATCAGGGGCGGCAGAATCTGGGGGGCAGAAGAGGCACCTGCCCCTCTGATATCAGGATTGAGGGCATTTCCCTTCCAATACTGGACACTACGTAATAGGACTTTGTTTTAGTAAACAATAATCAACGAAAATACTTTGGAAGTTTGCTGTTTGCGTTAGAGTTGACTCGCTTGATACATTGTCATGATCATTTGTGTGCATGCTGCTCTGGCTACTTCTGTCACAGATTAGTCAATGACAACCAACCAAATTCAGTTAAAATCAAGATGGTGATGGTCTGTTATGAAATTTTCTCATGCACCCCCCTAATCCATAGGAGCTTCTGCTGCCCCTGAACATGTACTGTACACCCAAATATTAGCACAGTATTTGCAAAGCTAGTCCACCATGTTTGGAAAGACAATTTAATTAGTAAGAGTGCAGATCTAATGAGAAAGACAAACAAGGCTAACTGAATGGTTCATGACACACCCAATTGCAAAGTTCAAACCACGTCCTCAAGAAGACATAACAGAGCTACATCCTTACAGAAAATAGACACCCAAATATAACCTAAAACCTAACTCTGACTCAAAATTAGTAGTACATGTAAGATCACGGTCCACCTACACTCAACATCAGCAATAGCAGTTACACCCCCAATGCCAGGGGTGGCCAAGTTCAGTGGTGCTTGGTGTGGCACCAGTAATGCATCCTGGTGCCCAATAGAAATGAGATGCCCACGTGGACATAACTGCACGAGACTGGTTTGAAGCCAACCTACCTACCTACATAATGCACACACACATACATACGTACAAACATTCATGGTATTCATCCCGAGGGGCGTTTTTGAACCCCTTGCCTACGTACAACTAGTACGACACAAGATTAATAGGTCACTAAACTAAACAGCAACAGATAGCAAGAGTCAAAACTAAAAACATAGAATTAAAGCTATTACTACTTTTACACAAATAAGTCTGAGTACATCCAACAGTCTGAATTTCTTCGACACCAGATTGCAAACGATGTGCCAAGGGAAATTCTGCACATCTTTCTGAACAGGAAGTTTGATGAAGGATTGCTGACATTGAGGAACCGCAATATAGGTTCATGATGGACTGAGTAGTCGATTTCAACAAATCTCATGTGTGGCTTTGACTGTGACTAAACAGCCCAATACGAAATCCGCATATGCGACCACAGATGTTACAAATGTATTAGGTGCTTTGATGACTGCACGCTTTTCTGGTTTGTCGTTTGAATATTAGGGTTGCACAGCGATATTGCTCAAATTGGTCAATGGCAGTTCTGCATGTCAATCTCCATAATGGCCTGTCAATAGCTATTTTCTCCCAAAGCTGAGAATTAATGTTGCAAGACTTTAGGTTTGCCTTTAGACTGTCCTTGAACCGTTTTTAGAACCTCCCTTTGAATGTACACCCTCCTTTATTTCTCCATAGAACACGGCTTTTGGTATTCTCTCATCTTCCATACAAACTAGGTGACCCGACCAACGAAATTGTGCTGATAGCAAAAACGTTTCAATACCATCTATATTGCAGGCTTTAAAAACTTCCGTATTAGGAACACAGTATTGCACAGTACGCCACAAAAAACCTGCGCACGAAGCTGATTTAGATGAAAAAAGCTTGCGCAGAACCAGTCACACCGTCTCTTGAGTTCATACATACATACATACATACATACATACATACATACGTATACATACATACATACATACATACATACGTACATACATACATACATACATACATACTCGTGTATGTACGTATGTACGTATCATCATGATACATACATGCATGCAGACAGACACACCTACACAAACACTTGTGTTCACGGAATCAACGCTCTTCAGTCACAGTCGTGACATCACCATCTGCTTAAGTGGCTTCAAGCCTTGCTGCCAAATCTTTGCTTGATGAGTGCCCAAGACCAACCTCTGGTGTCTAGCACCAGTTGGCCCACCCTGAAAGCCTAGCCTAAAGTAAACCCAGTTTCCTACCACTTTGAAGTCCAAGTTCTGCTACTGTCTGGCTCTCTATGTCACCAACTACAGCACATGATCTAAACCATATTCTTATAGTCCATCCTACACAACGAATGAAAAAACAAATAAACACTTTGCCAGTCCCAAATAACAAAACAATCACTAAAGTTTGCATTTCGTTTTCCGGCTCCAACCAATCTGATCTTGTCCCTCATCGAAACGATGACAAACAGTAAATAAAAGAATCAATCATACAAGTATCTAACGCATAATACCGTGACTACCATACATAAAGAGAGCTACGACAATGACAACAGCAGCAAACACCAGTTCAATCAACAAATGCAAAGGGATTAGCAAGGATGACCGTCAGATGAGAAATGTATCCTAGTCTGGTCTCGTCGAACCAGCAACTCATCGGTCACACGTTAAATACATAATTTCAAATAGTCAAAAAAGGGTCGCAATTCAATGCTGACTAGACGACTCCGGTGGTGGAGAGTCTCTCGGGCTAGTTGACTGGGGAGTCGTGTCCATGTAGATTTTCAACGCTTTCTCTTTCCTGTAATATTGGTAGCGATTGTTGTTAGACTTAGCGTATCGTGCACTTTCCTCCTTTTGTATTTCCCGTCGTCTCTCCTCGCTGAGTGTCATGGGTTTCTCCTCGCTGTCCCTACGGAGACATTATGATTAGATAAAAATTTCTATTTATGTGTGTGGTGTGTTGGCTTGCCTATAAAAGATGACAGCCCCGTCATCGTATATATACAATGGCCAGACATTAAGTACAGTCACAGTTGGATTCCAGTCTAGCTCCTCTTGGATTTCAAGGAGTGAGACGTCACAAGGAAAGGAGCCACGACCCTAAACATAAACACTGTTTGTAACTGCCATGTTCAACTTCTATGTGTACATTCAAACACTAACAAGTGGGTACAAACACACACACACACACACACACAGAGTTATACAGCAGTAAATCATGTGTAAGACAGTAAAATCGTTGCTGGTCTGGTTTGTCTGTGAGATTTCAAATAAGAGTAATATCTTGATCTGTAGAAGTCTTGATACAATTGTATCAAGAAACTTTGGTGTTCAGTATTTACTGTTAAACTCATGCACTCTAGTACACATTACTGGTCTGACAGCACTCTGATTTCTCATAAAATTTGTTAGCAGATTTTAGATTAGTAGCATAAACAATCATCAACAAACACATTGGCACACATTAAACTTATTCTTCTGATGTCTTGATGCCCAACGTTTAAAAAATCAAGCCCTAACAGCCACATTGCAATAAAGCATGGCAATAATAATAACAATAATAATAATAATAATAATAATAATAATATCGAATTGGCTAGTCATTGATCGCCGTATGGACTACACGGAAACATGTACCCCGCTGGGCTCACCTGCCGGGTTGGTGGGCGCCCAGATGGGGGTAAAGACCTCACTTGCCCATTATGGAGGGGCATAACGACACATAATAAATAATTAATATTTACTCAATTAATAAACAAATAAATAATAAATAATCACCTACAATTGATATCAATACCTAAGTTCCTGGTGCACATGAATCGAATACGACAATCCATAATTAATTAATTGATTATTATTACTAATTAACTATTGCAATCTACTTTCCATGCCAAATCTCAGCAACGAGCACATGCCTGGTCTACATCCTGTGTGATTCAATTTTGCATGTTCACATGATGTGTGATGGCCAGAGTCTACCACACTAACACTAACACAAGTATCATGAACAGTATATTGAATACACATAAATAAACACAACTTATTATTATATAATATCTAAAATGTTTTTAATACATTTTGACACAAAGTGTTACCCTGAAAGAAAAAATTTGTGTGGGAAAAAATGTGTGCGATTTTGTGTGATCACAAGCCCATCGCACTAAATAAATAATTCCACATATATTTTCCCTTGCACATGATCAGTATGAAAACACGTGCCAGTCTCGTGGCTAACACGCACATACCACTACCCGGACACTGCAGTCACGTCAACTAACGTAACATGTCTACTGATACAAATAGTTTCAGTACAGCTGGAACTGTTACAGTCTTGGAAAGTTGATCTTTTGTTGCAATCCCTTAGCCTCAAACTTCCAGACCAGAGAGCGCGAACTCTAGTCTGGACCAAGTCGATACTAAAATGATTTCGGAAATAGCCTTCTAAGCCAATCAGCTCCTTACAACCGGAATGTCGGTTGTAAATTCTGATTGGTGTAACAGTAATTGGTCATGCTAAGTGCACAAACGCTGATTGCGTGCATGTGAAATTCTCGTGGGCGGCTAAGTGCACGCCAGAGCAGTGATGAAGACTCTGGCGCATGCACACATCTTACTTTTAGTTTCAGCTTCAGTTCTTCAATCTTTTCAATCTTGCGGTGACAGGACATGCATAGCAGCGTCGCTAGACCATCATCTTTGACAACTGGTCGAGCGGTAGTCTCGCCAGTCGAGCGGTTAGACTAGCTAGCGGTCTGCCGAAGAATCAAAGAGTCGTGGTTTCATGCTGTCCACCAAGATATCGCCGCAAACATGGCAGACGTTTCTCTCTTCTTCGTTCGTGAGATCTCATGGCATGTACAAATGATATGTTGATCTAGGTAAAACGATCCTACACTGTTAGACTACCAATTAGCATTGCTTTTGATAAATACTTCCGAAATCATTTTAGTACTGTTTTGGTCCAGACTAGAGTTCGCACGCTTTCTGGTCTGGAAATTCAAGGCTAGCAATCTCTCTACAAATTAAATGGAGTTGGATTTCCTCTTGTACAAATTAGATGGGTCGGCCTTATTGTCGCACAAATTAATTCCGCACAAGTAGTCATGTTTCTAGAAAAGCACAGTTTTTCTCTCGCACAAATCAAATTTCTTCTTTCAGGGTATGAGTAACAACTTCTTTATTGTTTGTATGACCATCATTTCATTGTGTCCATTTGACTATACGACTACTCACTTTAGCAAACTCCACTCTTTCAACTGGAATATCACTGGCACGAGAAATCTACAAGAAACAACATGAAACGTCGAACAATTCCACACATAATCTCACAACACCTTCTCTTTCAACTCTAAAGGAGACGACTGCTCGAGAACAACTTCTTGAAAAGGCTGCAGAGTGTACGTCGATGGACACCACCTCCTTGCAAACAATGACATGTGTGATGGCCCTTGTAGAGGTTCAGGTCCTGACAATACAATAAATTCCATACAAACAAGAAACACACAGAAATGGCAGTACAGTAGAACAACGCCTTGCAACCACCCTGAAACTAGAACCACCCCAGAAGTACGACCAGAATTACAAGCTTTTCAGTTCGAGGATCTCTGTAATACACTGTGTTCTTGGCAATACAACCACCTCAGAATTGTGAACAAACTTTTGTGGTCCCTCCGACCATTCTTAGCCCTCACAATCGCAGTCAAGCACATGCGTACCTCCACAGTATTCTCGAATAAAGTGTAGGAAAATGACGGCGCAAAGTTCCACAAAATCTGTGAAGTAGAGGAAAAAACTGTCGCTGGAAGAGAAATAGACCAGTTGATGAGAGTTACGAAAAAAGTCGATGGCAACTCGCTACAAAGTTTGGCATTGGAAAGACGTGGCAAAAGAAGAGACCTGGTTCAGGGGCATAGCGTGACCTCTAGAATGAAGAGAGAGCTTAGCTTCACAATGCTATGGGGCACGCCAACTCTTATGAACACGCCTACTTTTATTGGCTTCTAATTGACTGATAGGATAGAATCAGTGGCAGGTCCAGACTGGAAAAGGTGGTGTATATACTCTATACAGCTTTGGCCCTCACATGCCACGCTACAACCTGCCTGGTTTTACGCTTTACGTCTCGTGACTTCTATATACAGTAGAACCCCGCCTTACTCTAGTCATTCTTATGTTATGGACATTGTACCATAGAAGTTTGTTAATTAATGATGTACTTCATGATGTCCCATGTGAATAACAGACGTGTGGCCTACACACTGCCACACAGACTCAGAACAAATACCACCTTAGAAATAGGACTCAACAAACCTAAAGGTAGTTGCACAATTCCAGGGTTCTACTGTAGCAGTATTCTTACCATTAAGCACTTCAACAAACATTTCCCAGTTGCTGTATATTGAGATGTCGGTATCAAAGACTTGATCGTTCAATAGGATGGTTCCTGGATTTCTCCACGTCTTTTTGCGTATTCGTAGTCTAGACAGTAATGGATGCATGTGAGCAATGTGTGTATATGTTATAAACTGCATGTACCGATCAAATGAAGTCTTAATGCCGTGTTTCTCCAGTTCGGGTAACATTTCTTCTTTGCATTTGCCGACTGTCATCTTCTTTGATATAATCCAGTCAAAGAGAAATTTACTCGGCTAGAAAGGAAGAAAAAGATTTGTTAAGAGCAGTGGGCATGCATACACAGTTGTGTGTGTGTGTGTGTGTGTGTGTGTGTGTGTGTGTGTGTGTGTGTGTGTGTGTGTGTGTGTGTGTGTGTGTGTGTGTGTGTGTGTGTGTGTGTGTGTGTGTGTGTGTGTGTGTGTGTGTGTGTGTGTGTAACACCACTGACTTGTGTCTATCATATGTGTACCTCAGGATTGTTCACTAGAAGCTCATAAACCTTTGCTCTGAACTCCCCTGGTGCTAGAGCTCGGCCATACTTTACTACCAGCTTTGTATCATCCGAGAAAGCCGTAAGGGTGTCTTCTAAACGTGTCGCTTCAAACTCCTGGTTGTTAGAGTAAACACGAAAAATTCTAAATTGGCTGGCAGGTTGCCCAACATGCTGCTCCAACTTCTGTTTGAGATCTGACAAAGTGATACGTCGATCAACTTTCAGTGTTATGGCTAAAGAACATAGATAAACAAAAGTTATAAACATTAGTGAGTAACAGACAAACAAAAGACAGACAGACAAACACATAGACAGATAAAAATAAGACAAACTACTGAAGAGACAAGCATGCAGATAGACAGACAAACAGACAAACATTCAGACAAACAGACAGACAAACAGAGAAACAGACAGATATACAGACAGACAGACAAACAAACAAATACACAGACAGACAGACAGACAGACAGACAGACAAACATATTTATCACGTGACATAGAAAACAGTTAGAGAGATAGTTGATTTTTATCTAAGTTGAGACATTGATGTGCCTCTAATAAGCATTTTTATCACTTCAAAACCCTCATTGGCATCGCCTTTAAAAAATAGAAACTACTAAAGTAGTTTGTGCTGCACTATGTATACTAATAAATGTGGACTTTGAAATCCAAAAAACTCTGAATCTAAAAAACCTGACATTATCATGTTTGATGCTGAGTCGGGTTCTAATCTTGATCTTAACATCTCGTTGGTACACCCTTGGAGCTCAGATGTTTTCCCAAGCTCTGCTGAGGCAACAGTAGTTGCAGCTAATCGAAGAGAAACCAGAAAGATGTCCAAGTACAAACAACACAAACTGCCTGGAGGCTCAGTAGTCAAAGTCGTTCCACTGCTTATGAAACATTTTGGATCACGGGGAGAAGCGAGAAAGTTTTTGCAGAAACTGGCAGCCTTTTCATCAGATGAAGCAGGAAGACCTAATGCTGTGGAATTTTTAGACTTTTGGAGAAAAAGATTCTCTGTACAATTACAGAAGTGTAATGTTCAAGATATATCTAAGAAACTTAGCATGTTGTGCGGTGGGTCTGAGAGGCCTGACTCTCTCAGCACCCAATTTATTCGTCATTATTCTTAGTTATATATAAGTGTTTTAGTTTGCTGTAATGTTAGCTTTCAATGAACATTAGTCTAGTTGTATTACTGTAGTTCTTTGCAGAATTGTATCATAGTTTGATGTAAGAAATAAAAGACAGACAAACAGACAGACAGACAGACAGACAGACAGATTCATTAGCTGTTACTGTAGTTTCACCTGTATTAGCTTCGATGTATAAAATATATGAAAACTTGACAGATGAACAGACAAATAGACAAACAAACAGACTGACAGACAGATAAACAAACAGACAAACAGACAGACAAACAGACTGATAAACAAACAGACAAACAGACTGACAAACAAACAGACAGGCAGCCAAACAGACTGACAGACAAACAAACAAACAGACACACACACACACACACACACACACACACACACACACACACACACACAAATAGCTACAGTTCCGTTCACTTTTCGGTTTTGGCATGAGAGGTGGTGGTTGATCATCGTCTTTGGTGTCACTACCTCCAGTAGCGTCGCTTCCACCGATCCTGTTTTCCAAACTCTTGTCACTCTGAACGTCACCATTCTGCTGTAGCTCACTAGATGGTATCGTAACAGACAAAATCACTGAGTTGGCTGCACTGTCCAGAAACTTGAAAAGTCTAGATTCAAAGAAATCAACATCTTCTCCTTTCGCCTCAGCAAATACCTAAACAAGCAATATGCACGTATATCATCATTGGAGATGTTGAAACATTAAAGTTATGGTAGTAACTACACGTAACGACCAACAATAAAATACCAAAAATCAAAGACAAACCATACAAAAATTAACTGTACCCATAAGGAGACAGACAGACAAACACACACACACACTCTCTCTCTCTCCACACACACACACACACACACACACACACACACACACACACACACACACACACACACACACACACACACACAATCAACCAGTTAACACGCAGATATACACATCTTATCATCATTTAATGCTTCCTGGTCCATTGCCTTGCAAGACAACAACATACAGAGTACACACGAGCTCGCTGTTAGTGTTTGCAAGCATCAAGGCATATGTACAACTAATTGTATTACCTTTGCTGTCTTGTAAAATCCTTCCTTCTTCAAAGCCCGATCTGGAACGTCAAGGACCTTCACATCTCTGTAGTACTGCTCCACACAAAGTCTCATCTTCTTTGAAGACACATTAAATGCCTCTGCTATATCGCATGTCAGATCGGCTATCGTATCCGACAGATGTGAACGGACAGTGGCAGCCCTGGACATCGTCTCGTTCTCCAAGTCGACAAGAAATGCCTTGATGGTGACTCCTACATAATATCAACACATACATACTTTACACACTGTAGGTACATCACCAGTTAGCCTTGCAGTCAATGTTTCAATAACGACAAAGGGTGTGGTGTATTCTCTTCAAGTGATGTTATACAATTCTACGTCATCCAATACAGTTGAACCTCACTAATATCAACAGCCCAGTGCCAAGCCCTGTTCAAATTAGCGAAATTGTTCGGATTACTAAAAATGCCGAAATGCGTAGCCTTGGAGGTCCAGACCTTGCCTCGGACACCCACACCACTAGAGTACCGTATTTCTTCAAATAGTGGCCGCGGCCTCTAATTTTAACAAGTTTACAGAACTATGGCCTGTGAACGAGGGTGGCTTGTATTCAAGGATGGTCTCTATTTTTAAATATTAAGTCTCTACTTCACACTGTGCCACATTGGTACTTGAACATCACATTTCTTTCTGTTGACATAATTGGACATTTTTGAAGGTGTCAACGATGGCAGGTTTAGCTGTAAATGCCAAGACTACTATGTTATCTACATTCTAGATGCACATGAGCTGAGAATCACGTAGACAGTACCATGGTATTGCTGTACGTTGTGTTGATAAAAATATAATTGACAGACAAGTCATGTAATATAGGCGTGGCCAGTAACTTTGCAGACTAGTGCGGCCTCAATTCAATGGCGGACTCTATTTTCAATACTCACTTCAGCTGCAGCTTCTAACTGAGGGCGGCTTCTATTCGTGGGCAGTCACTATTCGAAGAAATACTGTATGTGCTAGAATTAGAGGCAGTTGTGAATAATGGGTGTGTCATAGTGTTCTTGACCAACATTCTCATGATCATTTTACAAAATGACGCATCAACTGTTAGTATCTCCCTTTTTCTACATTCTGTTTACACTGAGGTCACTCGTACTTCATGAAAAGTGAAGAGGACAAGGACGGTGACAATCAACTACAGACAGTGACAGTGACAGCTTGCTAACAAGTTTTGCAAAGCTGTTTCCTTGCTGGCGTGTATATTTTCCCACATTAACTTCCTGGATCAGCTCTGGTGTCAGCTTAGAACTGCCCATCGTAGCTCATTACAGCAACCATGTAGGCTAAATAATATCATTGCGGGTACCATTGATGCTGATAGCCTTGTAAATTACAGAGACAATGTCACGTGATAACCGTTGCTATCCTCGTGTGGAAAGACCACCTAAAGCAAAGGAAGTCCTAGTGTCGAGGCTAGGCGGAACCGCTATGTGATGGGCTTTCCAATGGTGTCAATTTCACGAGCCTACGTGCTTCCTAGCATGATATATCCAAGGAAACCTCAACTGCCTCTAATTCTGAAAAGGACTACAGTGCATTTATGTATGTCTCTACACATGTACGCACATGTCATGTTTGTGGTGTAACGACTACATGTACTTCTAAATAATGTGACAGCCAAGATTTAAAATTGTCAGATATGAGAATTTGCTGAAAACTAGATAACAGCAACCCAGATCAGACTGCCCAATAGGGTCTGGGTACGCAAGCCAAAGGTAATTCAGATTAGCGAGGTTGGACTGTATTAAAAAATTAAGTAACTTGGCCAACACAAGTTGGCATGGGTCAGCTCTTTTTTGAAACATTGTATAAATATAATAGGCCCAGCTGAGCCGCACTGGAATGGCCCTCAAACTGCTGTGCCAGCACAGTTTGACTCGACTCGGCTCATATTCACTGTGTAAATAGTAACCAAGCCGGATCAGTCGTATTACAGTCTTATGTAGCCAGAAGACCCTCTCCCTTCCATCATACTCACGTAGCCAGACCTTCTCCCACCATGTCATACTTACAGCAATACAACCAATCTTGGGTAGCTTGTAGCCGATCCATAATCAAAAAAAGGTAGTGCAAGCGTTTCTACTGTACAAGTGACCATACATAGCTATAATTACATGTATAGCAAGATACACACACACACACACACACACACACACACACACACACACACACACACACACACACACACACACACACACACACACACACACACACGCGCACGCATGCACACACACACACACACACACACACACACACACACACACACACACACACTAAGTAAGCTGGCTCACTTTTTCTGAACGCCATGTGAACAGTTGGCTCGGCTCGGTTTGAAAGGAGCTCGAGTGAAAAGGCTACATATAACCCAGTCCACATACTTTCCACATCAAACGTATTATGTAACCCTTGTAACCGCATAACTCAGGGCTCTGCCAACGGTGGTCGGGCCCAACCATCACTCAACAAACATCAACCATCACTCCACATGCTCCGACCACCATTACATAGTTTAGCTAGTGTTTCACTTGCTTCAAGCTAACAAGCAATAGAAGATGAGCAGTCTTGAAAGGTGAGCACTTTGACACGGCAGCAGACCCACTCTGCTATGATACGATCTTTACACGATCTATATCTAGTGTTCAGGACACTAAGATAGTTCTGAGATCCAACACAGCAGTCTGGATGTCAGCAATGAGCAAGGCTATATCCTAGGTGCTTTGTAACAGAGCCAGTCAACGTTGTCGTCCAGTTACTTTGCTAGACAGGAGCACTTGCTGTTCAAAACCTGCAGCTCTTGCATCGATGGCTGACGTTTAACCATGCCATTCTATGATATAGTATAAATGTGAGACTGGGCAACATAGTACCCCGACTGTTGAGAGAACTTGCAGCTTTCTTAGTCTCCTCTTTCAGATTATAGACCTTGATTGTCCGGGAGTTGTCTACTTATCTAAATACAAATAAACCACGCCCTTTAATCCAGCAGATACCCCCAACCACCACTCCAAAAATCCTGATAACTGTTGACAGCAAAACCTTACTTTAATATAACATTACTAGCAGCGACTAAAAACGTGTTCACACCAGCCTAATCATGATTAGTGTAACGCCATTCTAACGCAGTACAGAGTAGCATTACAACTGCATTAGTGGCGTTAGCGGTTGCACGTAACTGTGGCACTTGAGGTAGTAGTGTACAAGAAGACCATGTCGCCGATGTTTCTGATGTGGTGTTGTACGTTTAAACGTACAAACACAGCAACATGGCAACGTATACGGACGCACATGCAGACGTGTACTACATGCCTGTGACAACTTCCTGCCGTCCCTGAAGGAGCTGCCAGAGAAAGCAAACTAAATGTTTTCCTCTTCAAAACCTAAAGCAATGGATTCGTCAAGACAATTCACGAGAATTCTTGCCGGATATGACAAATGAAAATTGTCGAGGCTCGTTACACTCACATGCCCACTTGACTTACTAATCATTGTTAGCCCAAATGTCGGTGTGAACACACTCTAATTCAACACACTCGTGTTGAAACGTGTGATTTACTTAAGCAAACTACATGAATACCCATTTCCCTATTAGAGTTGAATTATCAACTGTGTTAGAGATTAGAAGTTCTTAACTTACGAACGTTGGACGTTAAGACTTACCTCCTGATTTATAGTGTTTGAATTTCTGACCCTCTCCTCGTATCTCAAGTAGAAGGTCAAAGTTGTAAATGTGTCTTACACCTCCTAACACCTTAGATATCGGATACTCCTGCAACAACAACAGAGACAGTTGAACAGACATGATGTTACTGTAACTGCCAGAGCAGTCACTTGGTGTTTCACACAACTTTCAATCAATCAAAAACACAAAGACCACCACACTTAATACAATTTATAATTATTATTAATTAAAATCACAAGACAGTTGCTACAAGTCTATGTAACATTAATACGTTTTTCTGACTCTCACTTGAAGAGCTATAGAGCGAGCAACTTATGTAAAGAAACAATGAAATGTTGGTTACCTCTTCTCCTTCGTAAGAATGTTCCAGTGACTCGTAAAACTCATCGTATTTTACTAGACGACATCGCTCTATTGGCACAACCTTCTGTAGTTGAAACATCTGCAACATAGAAGATACAAGGTGACTCCATGTATACATTATATTGTTACTGTCATGACAAGACAGATGAATCTAAAGTCTTAAACAGTTACGCACACGTGCCACTATAATTAGAAACGTGTGCATCTATGCAATAGCATTGAGAGAGCACTAACAACATGAAAAGATGTGGTGATAAGTCACACACAATTATGCTGTATTTCACTGGTTTGAATGACATGCTCGCTGAAACGACAGACTCAAATAGAACAACAGCTAATCTGGTAATACATTGAAAAGTATACCAACATGCTCAGTTGCAATGACATTCCCATTTGGACAAAACACACATCCAGGTACAAAGAACTGCCCATTCCAGCCAACGGTTCAGAAGATAATAACACAATCCATGCATTCATACCACATGCACCGTGTACAAAAGGAATGAACAAACTAGCAGAGAGACGACAACCACTTGTATTTGATACTGTTCTTGCCAACTACGACTTGGCTTTGATTATAAATAATTTTAGGTCATCTGATAATGCACACCAACATGTTGTTATGCAGTGCTGATACCCACTATGTGCATTAAAGACTTCCTAGGCTTTCGAAAGTTGTAAACTAGACTGATACACTCACTTTCAACAACAAGCTTGTATAGAACGACATGGTATTCCAATACCACGAAACAACAGAACACATCATTCGAACTCGTGAAATACTGTACGATAATTGATTTTGATAGCAAAAACATATTAACAAAATCCCTTGAGAAGGTTTTTAGCAGCAAGAAAATGAGAAAATACAACCAGAACTTTCTTTACAACACACACAGTACATGTGGATATCATAATTTCCTTCTCTAATGTTGAAACTTGAGCTACAACATACTAAATTAATGAAGAAGCACTACAGTGCTAAACCCTTGGCTTCTAACTTAGGGCGCATTTTTTACCTCCACCAGCTCAACCGGTTGAGATGGTAGAGCTACTCTGGTTGAACAGAAGTAATCTTTGTGTGTAAGACAGTAAAAGAAACACAAGAATGGAGACGAGCAAGCACATTTACATGTTGCTTGAGATGGATAATGCCCACAAAGAACGCTATCTCCTACTATTCTTTAGAGTCACTCTTGCTGTTGCTATGGCTAAAGTAGATATTGTAATAATGCTTTTATTCAACAACTAAGATTTATCGGGAACCCAGTTGAAGGCATTGATGCGCAGACAGGAATCAATTGAAATCTTGGGGTTAGAATTACCGTTAGGGTTAGGGTCAAGCTGCTGAAATCATACATCTGCCTTGTTTTCGCCATTTGTCCATACATGGGCATGCGCAATAGCTGGTGGACTTCTGCCACCGAATCCAATGGAGATAAAAGAATGTGCAACAACTCTACCGTCTCAACCGGTTGAGCTGGTGGAGGTAAAAGAAACGCACCCTTACGTTACAAAGCCTTCATCCACTTTGAATCTAATTAGTCAGAGCCAATGAAGAGCATCACAAAGGGACTAGACACATTGACTGGCAGGTGAGATTGTCTTGACATCCTTGGCTATCTCTTGAAAGCAAACAAAGACAACAGCACATCCACTGGCACGATAATTGAAAACAGAGATCAGAATGAGCACGTGTGCTGCATTCCAATTGGCCATCTTCGGCCAGCCGTCCAGAGACACTATTATAACCCTCCTCCTGTTAATGAGTTAATTCAACGTGTTGTGATGGAAAAACAACAAAGCAAATTTTAAAATATTTTCAGCAAACACAATTTCAGATATTCTACAACAACATACATCTAGATAATCCATCGCAAATAGATAGTGTTTAAACATGCATATGCACATAACAACACTTAGAACAGACTTTGAACACACAAGCGGAAAGATAAACACATAAGTCAATAACAAATACAGAACACAGTGAAACACTGCTACCTCATAAGCAATTCCAGTAGCCTCCTCGAGTGTCTTGTCCTTGTGAACTTCCAGTCTTAACTCCATCATCTTCTGGTCAGTTGGATGTCGACAGAACAACTTGATCTGCTTGTCAACAAACAAACAAGGGATAAGATACATATATACAAATGTGGAGAAATCACATAAAGATGACGCCATCACCTTGCAAACTGATCGATCAAGTTCTTTCTGCCTTTGCTCCAGCTCTTCTTGCTCCTTCATCATCTCTCTCAGCTTGTGAATGTGCTTTGGAAAACAAGATGTCTCCAAGAAAGCTGAATAGACATCAAAATAAACCAATTCAGCAAGATCTAGCCTTTGCCAAGTTACTTTACAACAGATGAGACAGAGCAATATGTGCTTATTTAAGCATTTTTATTCGATTTACTACAGAGGGATGGCACTATGGACAAGTTCTTAATCAAGACATTTACAATAACAATACTTACATATATCTCGTCTTGCTATGTTAAAACAGGCCACTTGAATGGTCAGAGTCTGTCCATCCTCCAAAACACAAGTCTGCTACTAAGCGATACGTTACCCCAGTTGCACATTGTCCTCAACAGCACACCGTGAAATGATTCATTTGTGCAGAAATAAATTGCAAAATTTCAAAAAAATTCTCACTATTTGCACAAAATTACTTGTAGCTCAGGGAATTTAGTTGTGCAATGTGACGTGATGCAGCCTCTCAAAATTGCATGCTTTTGAACAAATACCGTAAATGTCCAAACAAGACACCAAGTGCTTGTTTTTATTTTGGAAAAACCCTAACCTGCATTACATCTGAATGACTGCTTAGGCGCCATCATTCAGGCAGTGTCCAGAACATGCCTGGAAAATTAAGTACAACAAAGATCAACACTGTAACTAGGAGGCTGTCCATAATTATCAAATAATTTTCAAATCCGAACAACATTCCAAGGTGGGTGGGTGGGTCAACAGGCTGTTCAAGTTTAGAAATCATTCAAACATTGCGCATGCGCAGACTTCACATATCAATCTATATATATAAAGCAGAGGTGTCTGTCTGTCCGTCTGTGTGTCCGTCTGTTGGAGCGTTTCTCAAAAACGGCAAGTCTGATCTCAGCTGAATTTGGTTGCGCACGCCGAATTCATTCAGGTTGAAAGTGAGATTGTGGTCGTCTTCCTGACTTCTCCCACGACGACGCGATTTCCTGCCGATCGCACTCGCTTCCGCTCGCGTGTGAATATCTCTGGAACGGCACATCGTATCTTCACCAAATTTAGACTGCCCGTTCCTGACGTCGAACGATAGGGGCCAATCGTGTCGTTTCTTGCCAAAACAAGTGCGAAGAGCAAGATTCGAATTCGTTCAGCACAGCCGGGATCTCGCAACTAAGATTGCACGCGAAGTGTCTACAGACCTATCTTTACACTACAGTATCTTGCCCGTACGAAGGATGGGCCGTGTGAGCTTGTAAGGTGATAAAAGAGCAGCTTTCTCTTTTGGTGTACGGAATAGGAAGAGAGGGCCTTTCTTCTAAAGCAGTAAAGATGATAGCGATTACACACAAGTGTGACAAATACTAAAAAACAGGAAGGCTAGACAATGTGATACCTCAGAATGTTGAAATCCAATATGCAAATATGCACAATGCCAGCATGAAGCGGGATAGGACCGGTTAGTTCTGGCAACATGATGAACCAGAACCGAAACGGTCATGCTCGCATGGTGATGGGTCTAAAAAGAATCACCTGGTATGATTGCTTCGGTATCCCGTGCAGACACAAACGACAAGACAAAAGTAGCTAGTGGGTTTACTAGTGAAAGTCCAGAAATACGATTCTTAAATGCAGTTGGGAATGGAGAATTTGTTTGATAACTATGGACAGCTGTTCGCATTAGATAGGGGTAGGTGGGTAAGAAGAAATTCTAACATTGTTCGGATTTTAAAATCACTTTATAACTACAGGCGGCCCCTAACAATGCATGTTGAGACAACACTCCAATTAAGTTAAAGCACGCACCTATGATGTGTACCAGCTTACACTCTGAACGCTAATAATTAATTTTAAGACGACAAAACTATGGCATCAAAGGCGTCAGTAGGATGCTCGCCTTCCTAAGGTGAGGCGCTTTTTCAGATAGTCACTTAAAATGTAGGCTTTGTCCTGAGATTCGTGGTGTGCTACTTTCAGGCACGCTGTCACTTTGATAGGGCAGAAAACACATGCTATGTCAGTGTTCGAAATTCGCAAAAGTTTCTACTTGCCAAAGTAAAAGCCTTGGAGTCCCAATGCGTGCATAAATTAATATTATATCAATAATTTTAGTAAGTGTGTACAATTACAATAAAAGTAAGTAAATTCGTGTTGAAACTTTAACTATCATCAAAACTATGATAGCTACACACTTCCCCTTTCATTAATTATTTATTAATTAACAAGCTAGCTGTATGTCTACAAGCTAGTAGTGATTGTATAAATCTGCTGTAATTACTAGACTATACTTATATGTATAGAATTTTAAAAACTTTTTCTCTGAAAAAGAACTAGATGTAGGGATTGTATAAAAAGTAACAGAAACTAGATCTATAGATAATATAAACCAAAGCCAGACATCACTAGTGAATCCTTCCAACCCCCAAAATGTATAATGTAGGGCATGTGGGGGTTGGGATGATTCACTAATGATGTCTGGCTTTGGTTTATATTATCTATAGATCTTGTTTCTGTTACTTTTTATACAATCCCTATATCTAGTTCTTTTTTCAGAGAAAAAGTTTTTAAAATTCTAGTTTGGTAAGTTTTTAGGAGCACAAAAGCGCGCAGCATATACCTAGGGTGCACATGTCTTCATCAGGCCCTGTACGTCTTTTCTAGGCATGTCTAAGATTTAGTGCATTTTCATTGGGATTAATTAAACCTGTTTATACATGTATGTAAAAGCTTTCGTTAGACATGATTCAGAGGTAGTTTACTCAAGCTGAAGTGGTCTCTAGGTCTACGGGGTAGATACGGAACCATGGTATCATAGCGCACGTTGCATGAATATAGATCCTAAGTTTTAGTGCCTTTGCGTTGCTCTTTCTTCTGTGCGTGTATAATTGAATATGCAACGGCAGTTGGAGTCAAAGCCAAAGATTATCATATACGGGATATGCGTTACAAATACTTGGGTTCCCCTATAAATTGCTATGAGTACGTAATTATTTGTCAATTTTGCTCCTGTGTACAACGCGTATCGCAAACAATGTCAGACTAGATCGGACAATGACAAACATGATCGAATTACACAGTTCTGGTGGTAGACTCTTTGGGCATATTTGATTGGCGCTTCGTCCATTGTCTCTGGTTGCCATGGACAAGCATCGCAAATACTGCTCTGTGATTGGCCCGAACTGTGCAACAGTGTTGATGGCGGTCAAAGGATCAAATCTGCTTGAAAGAAACACAAATTTTTTAACATTCCTTTTGGTTCCTATAATCAACAAAAAATAGAGTTTGGGTAATTCTAAAGCGCTTTCTAAAGTTTCACAGCCGTACCTAGCGTACGAAAAGAGATATCCGTTAAGAAGAAGAAAAATCAGAACAAAATTGGCACATGGGCCTCCGAGGCTAGCAACTGTTTTCTAGGTTGTTAGATGATTATTGACCAAAACAAAAATAGGATATAGTACACAACGTGCAAACATTTGATTTTGTTAATTTTGAGAAATTTTAGTCTACATTTACTATGTTTTCTAAGCGTACAAAAAGACAACCACGCCCCACAATGCTCCAAAACCTGGGCAATCCCTACATACAGGGTACTACCACCGTACCCTGTGATTACTGATTGGCTTGTTTTACAACAAAAAACAAGTGCATTACATTTTATACTCGTGTTCGTCATCATTCTTGATTGTTTTGCTGTAGATGATTTTTTTTGCCATAAGGTGCAATGTAAAGACGCCTCTTAACTTTCCCCAAATTTGACCATATAGAAATTTAATAGCCTATGTAGGATCAAAGGTGTTAATATTTAGAACTGACCATGGTATTCACATTTCCATCATGATCTATTACATTAGACTTACCCTAACCTAACCATGCATAAAAGCTCCATACTACTGTTTTTTATATAGATTCATGTACACCTACAATGTGAATGTTTATATAAGTCTTGAGCAATACTGTAAAATCCATGTGCACGTGGACCTGCAATATTTATGTATGTAGCTGTGTGCAAGCCCTGGTGTGCTGTTGACCTTAGGACTAGATTGAATTTGTTACCAACATTTGGTTACAACTCACTGCATATTGTAGGCAACTAAATGGTTTTGGAAAGATGGTGATATACCATGATCATGCATGATATTGCATTGGAAGAAACCAACAGGTGAATTTGAACTTATCATTACACAGACAGTTAGGTAATAGCATTTAGGCCTAGATGACAAGAGTGTGGTGTACTGTAATTATGGAGTCAGAAAACATCACTAGGCATGTCTGGTTTCACAAGGAAGGTTTGCAGGTTTGCAGTCACATTCTCTGTCTACTCTTCCATTACAGCAAAATTGCCAATACCCTACCGGTAAAATAGTAGGAATGAATTCCTTTCAGCCCTAGTATTTGCGGTGGAATTTTAGGTGTACACAGAGGAGTGTAGATATGAGGTTGCGGTTTCAGCAGCTGTTTTATGTAATTATCCTTTCTCACAACACAACATAAGTGGATAAGGTAGATAGATATGATTACAATTCTGACAGCCAACATGCGCTTTCAATACCTAGGTACGCAATTAGCCCTACAGCATACGTAACTCAACACCTCCTGACTACAACTTCAAACACGCCTAGCCGCTTCTCTGGCGAGTGGACAGCTACTTTCTACTCGCCAATTTTGATTTGGACTCGTGATTGGCGAGTAGCTGAGTGGGAATTTCGAACACTGATAATGTACCTAACTTGCAGCACCCTGTGCTAACCTCCGCCTACTCCAAATGAATTGTCTGCGTAGGTCAGTTATCTTGCCAGTACACTACACGCAGACTAAATGGGAATGATAGTTGTGAAGGAATCTTTTGTTTTACGGCCTTAGAAGTGTTCTGTGTAATAAAAGTAGGATGCTAGAGTTCGATTTCTTCCAGCAGACTTGACCCTCTCCTCTCAGAAGATGAGGCTAGCGCAATAAACCTCAACCATAATTAATGTCAACTTTTGTTCTGCTAATCTACGAATGCTGAGGGTTCAAGTTTAAGGTGGCCTAGACGGTTCTCTTCCAGAGAGCTGAGGAATCAGACACGCCTCTTCCGTGTCAGACGTGTGACATTGAAACTGAAAGAGCAGTTATTGTTTTAGTGTGAGTTTTAGTAGTGTATCTAAAGGAACTCGCTTTTCATCTCAGAATAACGAGGAACAGAACAAGTGACAGCGAGAATCAGATCTCGTGGCAAAGCGGCAGAGGTACAATTTGCGTGGGGCGAATCGAAGAATTCGACAGACAACTCGGTTGAGAAATCGTCAAAGCGCAGTCTGTTTGTAAATCTGACGGATCGACTTTCTCTGAAACCAACTGGAGCTAACCAACTGGAGCTAGCCAGCTGGTCTACTGTGCCTTTAGTGCATGTTTTGATACAGAAACCGGAAAACGTTGACTCATGTTTTCTCTTCTTGCCACAGATGAGGCATCTAGGAGCCATGCTGATCGCTAGAGCTGTGACTGCTACCTAAATTTGACCTGAATGAGTGATCAACTAGAAGGGACATGTCTGTAATTACCTTTCAGTTTCAGTGCTCTAACCTCGTCTTTTGTGAGAGGAGAGGGTCAAGTTTGCTGGGAGAAAATGGACTTTATCATCTTACTTTCGTTAGAAAGCTTCTCTAAGACCATAAAAGACAATACCATACTTGCAAAATAGGTTACCTCTGAAAGCAGTTTATTTGGAGTAGGGCGGAGCTTGGAATTCATAATGTCACAGCGTACTGCGTAGGTGCTCCATATATAGCACGCATTTTCTCCATTTTCTCCCCATCAAAGCGACAGTGTGCCTAAAATTTGCACAGCAGCAAGTCTCAGGACAAAGCCTACATTTTAAGAGCAGGTTGTATTTCTGTGGTGGTTGGACTCTACATTAAGAACAAGCTGTATTTCCGTTGGAGTTTCCCATTGAACAGTTTGAACAGCTTTGATAATTGAACAGTTTGTGAACAGTTAATGATTTCAACAAGCACATTTTCGCCATTTAACCACCTCAAGACTGATGGACTGTTCTTCAGACACTGAAGGCCAGTTCACAATATCTACGCTGGTACTGTACCAATGGAACGTAGCGACGTAACGAAACTTTAATTGTCAACCAGATTATTGTTCGTCACGTTACGTTACGTTAGATTACGTTGGTGTTCTATTCCAATGGAACCAAACGGAACGTTTGACCAACAGCCTTTGTGCAAGGAATCACATGCATGTTTACGGTAGCGCACGCCAATTTGTAAAATTTGGAGGAGGAGCTACTTGAAGTCGTCAAAAGCTACCCTTGCTTGTGGCAAGTGACTTCCCGCACATACAAAGAAAGACATCATTGCCAAAAGCAATGCTTGGAAAGAGGTGTCCCTATCGTGATGTCATTGTCTACGTTGGCCAACACTAAATTGTGAACATAACCCACGGAAACGTTCGTTACGTTACGTTGGTGCCAACTTAGGTGTTGTAAACAAGGCTTAACACTACGTTCTTTCAAGAATTGGATACAACAATACTAAACCATAACTTCACACACCAAGTGACTATGACAACACAATAATAATAATAACCTGTGTTTTGCTCTGGGCATTTCTGTCTGTACATAAGCATGTACGCATTGGCAGATGCGCTGTATACGGACGAGTAGCTATAGTACGAAGAACGAGACCGATCCGATCCACCATACGTCTTCTTCAAGTCATCCTCGGTTATCTACAGCAAAACCGTAATGAAGTAAGACAACGAATATAATGAAATGTGAGCAAAGAACCACAAACCAACAAAGCTACACAAATTGAGATCACACTATGTTCATACTGCTACATGTGCAATGAAACACTAAGCACTAAATACTAAAGTGCTTGTGCTAGTAACATGTACGTGCCATGGGTTAGTCAGTTAGGCAGCTAGTGGCCACAGTTTGCTTGATGCATCCTTCATATTTGTAAACACTTTTTCTTTGTTCACGAATAAAATGAATTTGTAAAACAAGCAACACCATACTGCACTAACTCATTAAGAGTAATAATTGTTTCGATATTTTTCACCACGAAATGTTGGCAGTTTGTAAATGTAACATTTTCAGACACTTGAAAATGCGTTATTATCTGGGTGCTTTGTATTGCATGCACATCACATGTGGTGACTTATGTAAGAGCAGCAATCACCATGAGCCACAATAAGGACACTGAAGATGCTGATGACAATGATGCAGACAGTAGAGACACTGGCAGTGGATAACAGACGTACTCAGTAACTGTATCATGTGTGTACATACATATGTGGATTTTAAGTGACCACACACACGGTACCAGTTTGCCACAATGTTGGAGTGTGCATTCGTCGTGATGGTGGTAATATGGTGTGTGTGTGTGTGTGTGTGTGTGTGTGTGTGTGTGTGTGTGTGTGTGTGTGTGTCTGTGTGTGTGTGTGTGTGTGTGTGTGTGTGTGTGTGTGTGTGTGTGTGTGTGTGTGTGTGTGCTGCCCCACAGGGGGTCAGATAAGTGAGGATAAACAGTACTAGGCATTAAAAATGTTAGACAATTGTAATGTCAATACACCACACGTGCATGAATAAGGCCACACCATTTTTTCCTATGTTTCTCATCATTGCACAGTAATCAACGTGTGCACAGAAAAACTAAAACGCAAAAAAAAAGAAAAAGGCCGAAGAAACAAGGGAAGCTGGTCATAGTGACCCCAGTACGAATTCATCTAATAGCATACATCACCAACTAGCCTCGAACTTCCAGACCAGAGAGCGCGCAAAGCACGAGAACTCTAGTCTGAACCAAGTCGGTACTAAAATGATTTCGGAAAGCCTTCTAAGCCAATCAGCTCCTTATAGCCGGAATGTCTCGGTTGTACATTCTGATTGGTTTAGCAGTAATTGGTTATGCTAAGTGCACTAGCGCTGATTGCGCACGCGTGTTGATCTAGGTAAAATCAATCCTATGCTGTTAGACTACCATTTAGCATCTCTTGTGATAAATACTTCCGAAATCATTTTAGTATCGACTTGGTCCAGACTAGAGTTCGCGTGCTTCGCGCGCTCTCTGGTTTGGAAATTTGAGGCTAATCACCAACATGCAGTCAAACATTCTCTTGTCCAGCAAAAACAGCTGAATCATAGAACCTAAAAGATAAAATGAACCAACAGCTGTATTTATTACATGAAAAACGATATCGGCAGTGCAGATTGTTGCTTCCTCACCATGAGATCTCAACATATCTCTCAAGAGATTAAAGGCATCTTGAAAACTCTGCTCACTTGATATCTTTAGAAGATACCATGGCAGCACAGTCCGTTGTCTGACAATAAGTTGGAAACTGAGATGACAAGACAACACCATGGCAAAGTCTGGCACTGAGTGCAGCAACATGTTAATTTCCTATCGCATGTGCTTGCTGGTATTACACGCTACAGAGCTTCACAACCGTTTTCTTTCAGAATCTGTGCCACCTTACCATCTTTGCTAGCTATTTCAGAGCACTAGTATTCTAATTAAAATGTATTTTTGATCAAGTCAGGTGATGTTTTTTATTCCTCCAGTCAGAGTGAAACCTATGCGCGTGGGTGACGAGAAACATAGAAAAAAACTGTGTGGCCTAAAGCCTGGTTTATAATATGACGCTGACAACGCTCGAGAGGACGCTCACGAGAATGCAGGCAAAGACGCCGAGTAGGTGTCAAAATGCTGACGCTAATGTTGTACCATTTACAATATCAATTAATGAGCATCAGCAACGAGCCACTACGCCCATGCTCGTCGTAATCGTATACCATGACTAGAAAGTCTGTGATTTGGTTTTCATTTCCTCCCACACCAAGTTGTTGCAAAGACGCTTCCACGTTTTTTGGCAGCCTGCTGCTGGGAGCCCAGTTTTTTGATACGTTTTTCCAAGCATTTTTCTTGCGCCTTGCATCTACAAGCTACCGTACCACAAGCAGCCGTACCTAGACGTATACACATTCGGTAGGCTTCTCTTCCATAGTCTACTTCCGGTTACTTCACTCCTGAATTTAATCTCTGATTTGTCGACAAAAGGCACGTGCTTCCGGTAGACACTAGAGCAATTCCGATTTGGACGCTAAATTAGAACTTGAATGAACTCTAGTGTCAACAACGCTGACGACGCTCATGACGTGATGTCCAAGTGTTTACAATACGACACCTGACTGAGCGTCGTCGCTAGCGTCCTCAAGGCATCGCCAGCGTCATATTGTAAACCTAGCTTAAGAGACAAACAAACCAATCTACTTGTGTTCAAATTGTCGTTGAGTTAACAGACAATAATTAATTAGTGTTACACATAGATATGATACTAACCCTAGAGACAGTTTGATCATTAAAACAGTACCATTGACCATCAGAGAAAGACCTGCAAAACAGAAGAGTTTTCCTACTTGAAAGTACAATGACACAGATATATATCCTACTTGATATAAGCATAATAGTGACCTCCAATAGCAGAACCAGAGTGAACCATGATAGAAAACAGTTCATAGATATAAGGACCCTAACAGCAAGAACAATGAAGCTTGATGCTGTGCAATTGAAACATCTTTTTAAGACATTTTACATGATGGACAAATAAAATGCCACATTAGTAAACAAACAGACAGAAATAGACAAAGCAGTTGACAAACAGATAGAGAGAGATACAAACAGAGACAGACAAATAGACAAACAGATAGACAGACAGACAGAATCAAGTTTATTGTTAACAATCTTCACTACTACAACAATTACCTTTAAAACAAAATGGTCTACCCATAGTCCAAGACTATTGCTAATGTGTAAAACAATAAATGTCTCTATCAATGACAACTAAAAAACAAAAAACTAAAAAATGTCTGTCTGTCTTCTTGATAATATGGATGGATGGATGGACATCACGACGTGCATGGCCACCATAGAAGACACAAGGTAACGTTGCGTGCAATCCATGATGACAATGTGGATACAAAGGAGTAGACAATACGGGTAGAGGAAGACATCAACGACGTGCATGGAAACAAATGATCAAAAACGAAAGGAGGCCTCAATGGTCAAGAGTCATAAAAGGCGTTAGCGGGCAAAGCTGCAAACGATAACTTGGACGACTTGAAAACTCTTTTCCTTGATCCTTGGACAAACAGACTAGAAATGTGTGGCCCGTCACTCTTTATCCGGGATCAGACAGACAGACAGACAGACAACACAGACAGACAGACAGACAGACAACACAGACAGACAGACAAACAACACAGACAAACAAGACACACAAACAGAGATACACTGACTTACTCACATACAAACTAGCAAACAATCTAACTGCAAAGAACAGTACAAATCCATCAAAAAAAACCTACCTCAGGTCCATCATTGCACTGTATCAGCCCAGAAGACTTGTTACTCATACCATAAGAACTTGAACTAGACGTAAGTCGCAAATCTGCCGCAGCTGCTGCAACAGCAGCAACTGACGGCGACAGATCAGCAGCAACAGCACTAACAGCATTGTCAGCAAGTGAACTATCAATATCATCTGAAACACAGAAACATAAGCAGAGCCCACCACATAAAACACAAAACGCACAACCAACCTGTGCAACCATCTAGGTCCTCTTTCAGGGTTTCAGACTGACTTCGTCTTGTCCCTAGTAATACAGGCGGATCATTGTCTTTGTCAGAGATGTAGCCATTTAGGTTCAGTTCCAATGGAAATGTCATTCTAAAGAGGCAAGTAACCTTGAAATACAAGCAATGAAAATACAGTACAACCCTGATTATCCGGACTTTTTGGCAGAAGCCAAATTGTCCGGATAATCGAAAGTCTGGATAATTAAAATGATGGTGTGTGTGGTGACTTCATTGAGTCTCAGTCATACATTGAACAGTCAAGTACTTAATGAACAATTAATTAAAGGGTAACTGCAATGCAAAAATCAAAAATTCTTTTATGTTGGAAATTGATAGTTCTAGTTGCATACATAACAGGAAAAAGTTGCTTCCGGTTCTTCAAGTTCCGGTAACGGGCGTGGTGTAGTGTACACGTCACAGAGGAGACACTTGTGCGTCTGTAGTCAGCGATCTGTAAAAACTAGATCTTCATATCCAAGGCAATGCTACTAAGGTACAGGTGACGGCAGCAACAGTTATTCTTCTGAAGAGCCCTCTGGAGGTTTTTATGTGACGATAACGTTCCGTTATCGCATGAATCACAGGATGAAGAAGATCTGCTGGTAGCCATTATATAGTGACTAGTACCACACAGGTTCAAGTTCAGCGACAGTGTCTCTGAAGCTTTGAGATCGCCTGCTGCCTTGGAAGCAGACGAGGAAGAGGACAGGCTACCCAATAGCCTGTCACCATCGCAAGTAGAAGTAGGAGTAGCAAACATAATCGATAAACATCTGGGTAAGTAAACAACCATCACAGGTGTAGCTGCAATTGTTGTGAGATGATGGATACGTCCTCGTGTGGAGTGCGTGTGCTGTCAAAACATATTTGAGGTTGTCTCAACTAATGACGTGATAATAATGTCGAATACTAGCGACATTAGTGGCACAGTGTACTGGTGAGTTCATGCAAAACTCTAGCTATTGCTGTGAGAAGAACAAATTGAGTTGAAGTTCGTACGTTGAATTCACGTTGACACAAGGTTTGACTTCACTGTACAGTATACAGTAATGCATACGACTGCATTCACTACACACGATGATCAAGCACCTATAGACGCGAGTCTATACCTAGTCATCAAGAGTCTGACCTCTCCTAGCCATTCGCAGTACTTTTAGTCCTGCACCATAGTCTTCTATACTCTCCCGCTTCTCAAAGTACGGCTCTCCTTTTCTTTTTGCGAAGGTTTCAGAGTGCTGCAATCTTGAAGTGTGGAGGCAGAAAATGGTGGTCTCAATTTTGCTCTTCTACATACAACCCAGACCAAGTTCTTGAATAGACCTGGCTGTACGTATCTCGAAGCAATCAGGCTAAAAGTGGCTACTACAGACTCCTGTCCACTCAGTAGAACACGCCGTACTCAGTAGTAGTCGCCAGGATGACACAAACATCTCTGCAATTGTCCTCCTTATTTGCAATTCCCACTTTAGCTTGGGGATCTTCGGAAATTGAAACACACTTGAGTATGACTTGTGCAAATTGGTACATCCTGCAGCCACGCAACACTGTCTACAATACACGCTAGCGTGGAGTCTCCCCTCTGTGACGTGTACACTACACCACGCCCGTTATAATGCGTTACCGAAACTTAAAAACCAGAAGCAACTTTGGCCTGCTATTTCTTAGAGAAGACTTAACTTAAAATCTAAGGGTGCGTTTCCACTAGTGCCTAAACTGGTTTAACAAGCGGTTTAAGCTAAACTGGTTTAAGAATTCACTTGTTTCCACCTGCACTAAACCAGTTCTATTTTAAACCTAAACCGCTTTCCTAAACCCACTCAAAGTAGGTTTAGCAAAGTGGTTTAGGTTTAACTGTCACGTGACAGTAGCGTGCTTGTTTAGATGGCTTCCCACAATGTCGTTTTAATGATATTGACTATTTTGCTGGGATAGGATTGCCCTAAAAGATGTAAGGGTTGTTAACAAGGGGAAAGAAATCAGTAGCTACGGAGAGAGACAAGACGGTGTCCTTGGTCATCATCATGCAAATTCCTACTAGCAGATGCTGAATCAGTGAAAACCAACAGTTGCTCTGACTCGGCGACAAAGCAGCCTAATACTTCAAAATAAGGCGTTCCTAGACTGTTTGTTTTGCACATCCCGGATGTGCAAGTTACTAGTGGAAACAGTCGCTTTCTTGAACTGGTTTAGTTCTTAAACCCATTTAAGCTAAACTAGTTTAAGGTGCAGCTAGTGGAAACATGGCCTAAAACTATTTTTCCTGTCATGTATGCAAACTAGAACTACCAACTTCCAACATAAAAGAATTTATAATTCTTGCATTGCAGTTACCCTTTAATTTATTAATATACAGCAATATTAGGTCAACGACTCAACATGTCTACACATTTAATGATTGGATGTAAGAAGTCAGTCCTCTGTGGTTCAAATTTTGGATTCGGTTTACAGGTTTCCATGTTGGGATGATGTCAGACAAGAAACACGTGATAGACACATGCTTTTCAGACGGAAATAAATTTGATTGGATTATCGAAATGTCCGGATAATTGGGGGTGTAGTGTACATGTTTACTGTAACAAGCTGTCAACTAACTTGCATTTCTAACCTCTCACTGCTGGCTACACAATGTATCTCTATATCTATCTGTCTGTCTGTCTGTCTGTCTGTAACATCAATCACGCCAAAACTGCCGGGCCAATCGCCACGAAACTGTGCATAAAGACTGCTCCACACCACAATGCAAACGCACGCTTCAGTGTTTAGTTGGTCCTCTCTCGAGGAGTCGACCCCCAACTGAAATCTCGCGACGAAATGATGGCGGTGCAACTTCAAACTATAAAAGAGGTGTGTGTGTGTGTGTGTGTGTGTGTGTGTGTGTGTGTGTGTGTGTGTGTGTGTGTGTGTGTGTGTGTGTGTTGATTATATCCGGGTCTTTACCTAATTACATAAAACATTTGGCTACATGCATTAGAACAAATTATTTAGCAGTTTGTGTTTTCTCCGCCAAATAACTGAATTCTATAATGAGAATTTGTGTTATTAGCCTTTCCTGGGCAAAGAACAGGCTAATGAGCTACTATTTTTTTAATAAAACTTGTGACTTGAGTGTGTATTTCAGTCTGCCTGTGTGACTGTCTGGCTATCATACATCTATCCCCCACATCGGTCTAGTAAACAAGTTTGACACTGTCAACCTGTCTGTCACATAGAGTCATCCAGAGTAACTCTATGACTGGGGCAACTCCATGAGTATCTAACTCAGTTCCAGCGAGAAGCGTCTTACCTCCAGTTTAGGATTTAAAACTCTTCTACTATAGTATTTTGTGTTCAATTATCCGATTTGGGCTTTCAATTATCCGACTCAGGCATTTAATTATCTGAGGTTCAGTCATAGAAGTACTAAATCTATAGCAATAATTCTTTCAGTCTGATATGTAGAGTCAAAACCACACATTTCTTTCATGACGTCTTTCTATGATGCTCACTCTCACGTGTAAGGTGGGAAGGCAAAAATTAGTGAAATTCAAGCTTTTTGATTAGCAAAACACGCACCGACGCATGTATCCATAGATGGAACTGTTGCATGGTATCATGCAGGATACGCGGCTTACAAAGTATACGGATTACACCACGCATAAAACTGATGGACAGAGCAAGGCATGGTAAGTTTCCTGGATATGTAGATCTATTTCGCTCGCAACAGCCTAAACCTCCGTGGAAAACATGGGACACCAAGATTGAATAGTTGCAAAACAAACGTACACTGTGCAACACAAACGCTAACTAATTTACGCTAACTTCAAGATTAATTACAAATTATTACATCTAGACAGCTGATGAATGATGATATTTGAGCAGCTGCCTAACCGCAGACTATGTAAGTTATTTAGTTTTCCATGTTATTGCACAGCCATAAGCAATGAATAATTGAACGACGAGTACGGATAATTGATTGCCTAAATCAGATAATTGAACGACGAGTACGGATAATTGAACACAAAACACTATAGTAAACTACTTGACGTAAGATTGAGTTTCATAGCAAATTATCTCAAGAACGATTGGATTTCAGAGAAAGCCACCCACATGCTGATTGGCAGAAGGCTACTGCTCCATACGATAATAAGATCAAGCGACTACAACACTCACACATAGCAACATACGGGTGTGTATTAAATTACTCACGAAGTTACCCGGACTACCTACAGCGGACCCGTGAATTATGACCACCTAAGGGACTGTCCTCAACTGCCCCTACTAATAATTCTCATGTGGTCCCAATTGTCAGACTGGCATTTGTACATGTACACCAATCTATGTACATCATATTCTTGTATGCAACAAAATGACAATCCAAATACGTATTGTATTAATAAAGCAAAGCAAAAAGCTGCCAACTTGGGTGTTTTCAATGCCAAAATCCTTAGCCAAATCCCATCGACTATGACCAACTCAGACGCTTCAATAACATCAGTTTTCCTTGTTAAGATGCAACTTGTTTCGTTTCTTTGACATCATGCAATTTGACATTTACAAAGCCTGCACCTGTTGCACACATGACGATCATGTCTTTCCACAAAAGTGCCTGAGTACACTCAAACCTCCCGAATCTGTACAGTACGGGACCAGCCGCTGTCCGGATTCTAGAAATGTCCGGAAGATAGAGATAGCTAACGTGTGTTATATCCTTGGAATCCCAGACCATTTAATATAAGGTTTGGTGTATGTCATACAGATCTGCATACAGTATGCATGTACAGTACACACTTGTACTACATTGTAATGTACATGTGTACTTTGCACTATAGTTACATACGTTACATACGCGTTCTAATACAAATAGTCAAGACAGGCCTGAGAATTAAGTGTTTATACGAAGAGTTTCTTGCCAAAGTGTTTACCTTCGGAGCCCCAACACCTGATATGTGCTGGGAGGGAGGTGCCCGGATCTTGGAGGTCCAGATTAGGAAGGTTCTTCAAGTGCAGGTGTTGCTGTGTCTGCATTTCAAAGGTCAAACATACTCTTGGGCCATACAATTGTGTCCACTATTCGTAATTGACAGTTGCCCACTTTTTCCAGGCTCCAAATATATGTAAATGTATTGAGTTTTCAAGGGACTGTCACTAACTACTACTAGTATCTGCATTTCTTAGCTGCGCACATTTGCCACGTGGTCGCAAGGACAGGTTCGACTGTACTTGCTAAAGTCTTGTTCACAATATGATGCTGACATTGACTTTTTCCAGTGCCAGTCAGGATTTAAAGTAGTAAGAGATGCACATACCGCTTGTGGCAACCTAGTCTCAGACCTTAACCCCGCCCTCAGCAACCCAACTTAATAATATCCGGGTACGCAAGGCAGGGTGCCATTCGGATTAGCGAGGTTCTATATTTTGTTAGAATCAAGTCATTGTTTGCGTGCCATGAAACCGTTTGTGTTTAATTAAGTCAGAAAATAAAGTTGGATACATTGTTTTGTGCGTGTAGTTCATTTCTAGAACACCCAACGATTGATTCTGGCCTCAACAACGAGGCACAGGTAGGTAGGTACTCCAATCACAACAACACCAGACAACTGCTGCACACGTACTGGCCAGCAAGCACCTACTTGCAAGCTGCACAAATTAACACCACGTGCACGTCACTAGACACAACAGTTGTATACAGATTGCTGAGAAAGGACAGGCAGTCTTATCATCAAAAGGTAAATCTGTCATATCACTACAAGACCCAAGCATACTAAAGCTTGTATATATAGATGGCCGAGAAAGGACACGCAGTCTAGATCTTATCATCTAACGGTTCGGTGTGGCGCTTTGTTGCAGGTTCATTTATTTTCTGTTTGCTATGACTTTGAATGTACAGTAGTGGGCAAAAGTATTTGCCGGGTAGTTTTTTTTGTTGATTTTTCATCATACTCTGGCCTACAGAATGGAAATAAGTGCTGATATGAGCATAAATTGATATCTTAGTTTGTTTTCAAAGGTTGGAATATTGTTTGCGTTGAATATGCTTTGATAAGTTGTAATGTAAACTTAATCGGCTTTTAACTAGGTTGTAATGATAATATTAAATTGCAACAACCAACTGATTTAGACTTAAATTCTGTACCAATTAGCACTATTGTGGGTCAAAATGTCCAATTTCAGTCACTATAGTAATCATAAATGGCATTCTCTGAACCGGTTTCGAAAAACTGTATTGAGTCCTATCACCGGCAGAGGGATATTTTGAAGTATTCATATCATTCTATTCTCAGATATTAGTTCTAATTATTCATCAGGTCACTACTGACCAACGAACCTGTAAGTTAAAACACAAACATCCTGAAAAACCCTTGAAATTCTTGCCCGGCAAATACTTTTGTCCACTACTGTACACTCAAAAGTCATGATCATTAATCAAAATTGGAACGACTCCGACTAGACTGGCGAACAACCTCCAATAACTCTATGTAGAGATTACAACAGTGAACACACGCTACACATTCCAAAGTTGTTTACATGGTCGTTTCCGTCGACTCGCTACTTCCGGTGAGACGATTACTATAACCCTCGCTACGCCCAGGGTTAATGAATCCATCTCAGCATCAAAGGATACCGCTTCCATCAAAGCGGGCTCTTTGAAGTTTGACGCTTCGCTGAGTATCAGCATCATACTGTGAACTAGACTTTAGTCATCACTCTCTCAACCATCCATGTGTCTTGCCTGTCTTCCTGACTACACTGATCTAGTCTACATGCCCCACTATCAATCCACTCGACTACAACTATAGAGTCATCTCTCACATCACTACCTGTCGTTCAGCTTGATTCGACTCAATGTCACGTAATCAAAGTCGAAACGCTTCAGCTGCATCGTCAACAGATACGGAAACGATGTAAACCTAAGACCCTACCAGCAAGACAAACACTCAAACCATAACAAAACACCAACAAGCTCGTATATCACCTTGTGTGCATCACACTTTTCACCACATTTTGAACAATCGTACTACAACAGACAGAAGATTACACATACACACACAAATAGGAAAGTGACGTTGATCATTCTGATTCGTCTCTCCTCTGGTTCACACACCTGGTTACTTTCAGTGAGAGTTTCTGGTGTGACAAAATCGGTCAACGCTGCCTCCTGCAGAAATAACGAGTTAAAATCAGTGACCGTCTCAATAAAAATAGAAACAAAAATGAGATAACAGAAAAAGTGTAGGAAGATGGAGAAAAACAAACATGTACATTTGACATTGCAAATTACAGATTACAAACAAGCAAATGACCATAGATATAGACACACACACACACACACACACACACACACACACACACACACACACACACACACACACACACACACACACACACACACACACACCACACACACACAGACAGACAGACAGACAGACAGACAGACAGACAGACAGACAGACACAGACAGACACAGACAGACACAGACACACACACACACACACACACACACACACACACACACACACACACACACACACACACACACACACACACACATTTCCAACACTCACCACACTCTCAAAAACTTGATCAGATCCAAAACGTTTGATAACAAGTGGTATGTCAAGGTATGAGTCTTCCTTAGCATTCTCATAGCCACACTTCAGACACTTGACGTAGTCCTTCATCTTTCCTTGATACAAACGATTTATGAGGTCCTTATGCTGTGTAAGAGCAAATTTCTGTTCCAGGGCATCAAACATAACTCTACAAAGCTCCTGCACGTCGTGTTGCTGCCACGACTCGGAGCTGTCCCAACCAAAACTCCTTGTGATGTCAGTAGTCTCGATAGAACGCTTGTTTGATGTCTAAACATGAGGATGTGATAAAACCTGAGCTTACACACCAATATTCAAATATCTATAGCAAGAAAATTGTTTCCAGATTTACCTGTGTGTTTGTGCGTGTGTGTGTGTGTGTGTGTGTGTGTGTTTGTGTGTGTGTTTGTGTGTGGTGTGTGTGTGTGTGGTGTGTGTGTGTGTGTGTGTGTGTGTGTGTGTGTGTGTGTGTGTGTGTGTGTGTGTGTGTGTGTGGTGTATGTGTGTGTGACTGTGTGTGTGTGTGTGTGTGTGTGTGTGTGTGTGTGTGTGTGTGTGTGTGTGTGTGTGTGTGTGTGTGTGTGTGTGGTGTATGTGTGTGTGACTGTGTGTGTGTGTGTGTGTGTGTGTGTGTGTGTGTGTGTGTGTGTGTGTGTGTGTGTGTGTGTGTACATAAACCTACAAACGTGATACTCAAACTTCAAAGTTCTCCTGTAAACATCTACACGCATACAAACAAAACAGCACACCACACACATAAACCCATTACAAATATTACATACTTTGTATTAGAAATTTACTACTAATTTATTAAATAATTATAATAATACTAATAAATTATAATAAATTAAATAATGATACTAAATATTAATAAATGTAATACAAACTTATCACGCTGCTTGAATGAAAAGTAATGCACTCATAGTGTGTACCACATCTACATTACACTCGCTTGCATAACATTACTTGTAACTGAATGAACAGACGTTGCAACTGACGAGGGATATTTCTCTCCTCGTCTTCTTGGTTACCTCCAAAGTTCACCCTACATTCAGTCAATCAGATGAGGCTTCAAAACAGACGAGACATGAGCATACCTGTAGAGAGCATTTCTGAATTCTGGTGTCATGTACAGTGTCTGTAAGAGGCTGTTGAGATAACACGTCATTGCCTGATTGACTAACCCCACATATCCTACGTAAACCATCACACACATCACATGGAATCTCAAACATCCACATAAAATACAAGCAGATAGACAGACATTTTAATGTAGAAACAAAACAGCAAACTAAATCAAACAGAAACAAATACAAAACAGAAAAGCAATAGACAAATGAAGAAACATACAGATGAAAATTTCATGCTAATGATAAATTAAGCCAGTCAAGAGATACTATGTGTACAGAGAGACAAACAGATTGACAAGACAAACAGATAGACAGACACACAAACAGACAGACAGATAGACTATTTAGCTGTGATGCCTTTTACTGATATTCATTATATGGCAGTACAGTAGAACCTCACTAATCCGTCCAGCCCCGTGCCAAGCTCCGTTCGGATTAGTGAAATTGTTCGGATTATCAAAAATGCCAAAACGCGTACCCTTGGAGGTCCAGACTTTGCCTTGGAGACACCCAGACCACTAGTGCATTTACGTATCTCCACGCATGTACACACATGTCATGTTTGTGGTACAGCACACTGCTGCAACAACTAAATGTACTTCTAAACAATGTGACAGTCAAAATTTAAAATGGTTAGATACGTGCATTTGCTGAAAACCAGATAACTGCAACCCAGATCAGGCTGCCCAATAGGATCTGGGTACACAAGGCAGGGCACCAAAGGTAATTCGGATTAGCAAGGATTCAGATTAGCAAGATTCGGATTAGCAAGGTTCTACTGTATTGATGTTGAAAATAGAATACAGACAGACAGACAGACAGACAGACAGATGCACAGACAGACACGCAGACAGACAGACAAACAGACATACATGGTGTTAGTGACGCTGTACTATTTTTGATGATGTATTCAATAAAGAACAAAGACAGACAGACAGACAGACATACAACAGACAAACAGACGCATACACAGACAGACAGACAAACAGACACAGACAAACAACAGACAAACAGACGCATGGACAGACAGACGCATGGATGTACAGACAGACAGACAGACAGACAGACAGACAGACAGAGCAAGGACGTGTGTAGTTAATTGGACTGATGAGGACATTGTGTTGTAGAGGATTTAGCCTCCATCTGTACGTACTTTGTTCTATTGAATAAAATACCTTTGACAGACAGACAGACAGACAGACAGACATCTCTGAAAACATTACAACTTCGCTCCACTGTGGTACACAAGTTGTAACAAACAGTCATACATGCAAACAAGTAGTAGAAAACAACATGCCAACTAACCAGTCTCACTCTTGCTGTACAAAGCAGAGTTAGAATGATACGATGGGCCATACTGTGAGTTGTTGTTGTTAGACACCGTACTAACAGTCGCTCCACTTGTCGTTGTGTCAGGCACTTTATTACTATCTTCATGTATCTAATAGCAACCAAACTTATATTAATAACACAAATCATCAGCATGGAATGGTACACACACAACAGTTGAACTGCAAGTGGGCTTATGTACAGTACACGGCACTTATGTTCTACAGTAAGAAATCATCTCTAAGAATATACTGCACTCTCTGTAAGGAAGTAAAGAACAACACAATACATACAACTGCCGAGTGATTAGAAATGTCAAGTAGAATATTGATTGACTATTGAGCCAGACAACTAATGTTGGCAACCCACCTTAGTGCGCGTGCGTGCATGCACGCGCGCGCACACACACACACACACACACACACACACACACACACACACACACACACATGCACACACACACACACACAGAGCAAATAAATGGCAAATGGCAAATGAATAAAGAGCTGCCGTTAAACGGCAATGCCCGCAGCCAGATGGCTGGGTTCCTGTGCACTAAGCAGAAGCTATGGACCGTGCTGAGCAATCTCCTGGAGCCTGGCACACACACAGACATGTACATGCACACACACACACACACACACACACACACACACACACACACACACACACACACACACACACACACCTAAATCCTAAATGTCAGGAGCTGCCTCTCAGAGGGCCCTGTGCGCTACTCAGGGAACTCTGACCCTGCGCTACAGCAAACTCCTGGAGCCGGGCCAGGCACTCGCAGGAGTACCAACTTGTGAAGCCAACTGTGGTGTGAGCACCCAAAGTCTCACCAGGACCCCAGTAGCTGATGTCACGTCACAGCTGAAGGCCACTCAAGACCCCAGTCAATGACCAGGTCCTCATTTATACTTCAGAGTCGAGAAAAGCAAATGTGTGTTAGTTTCTTGCTTAAGGAAATTATGCCATAGCTTGCCATCACTGTGACTTGAACTTGCGACCCTTCAAGGTCCCGGATATAAACAATCCATAACATGACTCTCTAACCAACTGAGCTATCACGCACGCGCGCACACACACACACACACATTCTATTAATATCAATAATGATATTAATTGTTCTGGCAAGTAAACAAAACTCCAGGAGTTCAGAGGTGTAACTCAGTGTGAGTAATTTCACTATTCTACTCTACAGCATAAAAACAAAAATTCATTGGATCCACCATAACTCGAGTGACTTTAGTCGTCAGGATGCCAACCTCACAGGTATAATTGGTCATCACATAAACTCAGTAAGTCATCAAATCACAACTTGACAACCACTTTTTCAAACACTGTGATATCAAGTCAGAGACTGACTGTACAACTCGCTCACTGACACATACTAACAAGTCAGTCAATCCTTACCCACACCCCAAATTCTAATTTTAGAATTCCGAAAGCGCACGTGATCTGTGCAGCTGCTGAACCCAAACGGGGCGCCCTCATATTACAAACACTCCAGCGTCTATTTCACATTCTCGTTTACTCTTTCCTACCGTCACTGGCTGTTTGCCATCCTTTTCTCGCACCAGAAACGTATTTCTCTTCTCATTCAGACCCAAATCCATTAGTGACTGACTTGAATTCCAGTCCAATACGACCTCCACCACAGTCACGTTGTCTCCCTTCTCCCACACCAACAGATACGTTTCCTCTTGATATTTCATTCGTCTGGCTGTTTCACAACACAATTCGCGGACGTCACAGTCGTAAGCCAGTGAGAAGACGACTTTCTGTTTGTTATAGTCAATCTGCGTCTCATCTTTAACAACGCAAACGTATTTGACCTTGTCCGCGCAGCTTTCTGCTTCCACTGCGACAAGTGCCATGCTAGTATACGGGATTTCGTAGCTTGTCTACACGTCCCGGATAAGTCCGTGGAATACTGTACAGCCTAGAGCCGCATTTCTTTCTTATCTCCTCCGGATGAGGGGGGTTCAGGTACTTCGGTAGAGTAAAATTAAATCGCGGTGGTAGAGGTGAGCATGCGCAGTGTGTTGGTTGAGTAAATGGACGAAGTTACGTAAGATTTTGACTGCGTTTGGAGCCGTTCTTGCCGTTTCTCTGGCTGAGGAATCAGATTTGCAGATATCTGTTCTCTTCTATCTACGGAAGCGGCGGGTTGATATCAGTCCACCGTTCTTGGCCGCACTTAAAGCCATGGACACAAATTTTGTAGCGCGCGTTACTAAATGTATAACGCGCTTTAAACTTAGCTATTTGTACGTAATATCAATACGTACAACTATTGAAAGTTAATATTAATGTGCCACAAACTAACGTACGCTACTCTAGCTACAGTGGACACGTTACCGCCTTGTATTCTCATTGTATTCTCAATAGACGAACTGTAGAACGCGTGTGCGCGCTCTTTGATTAGCAGCTCAGCCCCTTCTTTTAATTAATTAAAGGACCCCCAGTTTGGGGTCGTCGTTTGCTGCACGTCGTGGAAACGGTACTAATCGACTTTCCAGTAAATTGGATACGAGCTGTGGGTTTCTGAAGCCACACTCTTAGGATGCGATGATTGCTGGTGCACTGAAATCTTTTCGGTATGTTTAAATAATTAATTAATTGATTAATAATAATTACAAAATTAGACAAATACACACGTGCATACATCTAGTTGTTTGTGTTCACTAATGATGTAGTCGTTATTGTAGAGTTTCGTAGAATTATACATTGCAGAAATTTCCAAAAGATAATTTCAAAACTTAACGTACGACAAAAACGTCCTTGGATTGAATTATTGTGTGAATTCATGTTATTTTGTTTCTGCTGTGTATGAAATCTCTACAATAACTAATATGTCATTTCACAGACACATGTGTGGGTGAGTCGTCAACTGTGTATGTGTACACGTGTGTACATATATATATATATATATATATATATATATATATATATATATATATATATATATATATATATACATATATATATATATATATACATATATATACATATAGTATGCAGGCCCAAAGCAAGCAAATCAAAAGTGGTCTGGTCTAACGTGTGCTAACGAGCATGTGTAAAGGCAGCCTTGTATTTCAACTGCCCTGTGGAGCTGGAAATTGGTCTGAACGTTTGAGACTACCTCGATCTAGTCGACAATTGCAAAATGTGGAGTTTGCATGTATGTGATCAATAATGTATGTTGTCTTTTACTAACTAGATTACTTACTTGAAATGGAAGTAGATGAAATAGGCCTCTGGTAAAAGTTCACTGGCTTCTACGGCACTGGTATGTGTCTAGACACAGTAGACATATATTGTGTAATTTGAATAGACGTTAGACATGTGACAGTCTTCCATTTTACAGAAACAAATTTTTGAGCTTTTCCCTCTTTGAGCAAACTGCAACACTTGTTTCATGTCGGCCCCAGGTTTGGAACTCTGTTTCCTACACGTCGTTTTTAGGTACAAAACCGCAAATCGATCTTCAAGTGACCTGTATGTGATGAATTAGTTCCACAACCTGTCTTCTTATGTAACTTAGATCTGTATTATACTGCTAGATGTGTATAGGTGATAATATCCTATGATTAGCGTGATAGATGGCTTTTACAAGCACGAGGGGTGGGGTTATCTGCAGACGAGTGCGATAAACAGTGTGAGGGCATACATTAAAAATGATTTAGAGACCCAAGTAGTAAACAAATGAATTACAAATTTATTTAATTATAGACACAGATATACATATAACAAGTAAGTGAGCCTGTTGTTTGTCAGTCTGTCTGTCTGTTTGTCTGTCTGTATGTGACACCGTGTACAGACTGTCATTCTACCAAATCTTGGAATACAGAATATTGACAGTCATCACATGTACAAACATAATTCTTGTGTGTGTGTGTGTGTGTGTGTGTGTGTGTGTGTGTGTGTGTGTGTGTGTGTGTGTGTGTGTGTGTGTGTGTGTGTGTGTGTGTGTGTGTGTGTGTGTGTGTGTGTGATTAATACATCGATCACAGAAACTTAGCCAGTAGACTTCATCAAACGAATCAAACCATTCACGATTATATGATAAGAAGACAAGCTGTGGAACAAATTCATCACATACAGGTCACTTGAAGATTGATTTGCAGTTTTGTACCTCAAAACGACGTGTGGGAAACAGATTTCTAAACCTGGGGTCGACACGAAAGAAGTGTTGCAGTTTGCTCAAAGAGGGAAAAGCTCAACGATTTGTTCTGTAAAATGGAAGACTGTCACATGTCTAATGCAGTGAGGAAAATAACAGTAGGACATAGGACAATGTCCCACCAAATGTGTTGTTTGTTCGACCAAATACTGCACCAGTGTTGGGACGTGTTCGGACAAAACATCCATCTGTACACATATATCATAGTGTAAACCTTGTCTCTTAGCACGTGATGGTCTTTCCAATGGTGTAACTATTAATTTCATGAACTTAAGTGCCTCCTAGCATGCTTTATCCAGAGAAAACCTCAGCTGCCTTTAACGCCATTTCTCCCTTGGAAGTTGGTTGTAAAAATTACATGCAAAATGACTGCAGTAGGGGAGGCACTCAATATATGCGGCAGCCTTGCCTCGTACCCAGGCCCTCTTACACGCCCGGTGCGCAGGAGGGCCTGGGTACGAGCAGAGCCATATATATGGCTCTGGGTACGAGGCTAGCAGCAGCCTAGCCTCGCACGCCAGGCTCTTTCGCGCAGTTGCTGAAGTAAAACGCACGCGGATCATTTACCCAAGCAATCCGGTAAAAGCTCCTCCTCCTCGCGTGATTCATGCAAGTGCGTTTTAGTTCAGCGGCAGCCCGGCTTGGCTTGCGAAGCCATGACAACGTAATTCCAAGGTCCCGTATAAGATCACATATGGGACCAAAAAGAAATTCCAGACGAGACCCAGAACAAATAGTCTGTATTCGTCGAAGTACAGTATCACAAGATTGACGATTAGTTTGACGATGTCTGACTGAGTCTGACCAATGAAATATCAAAATGCAATACAAAGCTACCTTGTAACAACATATAAATGGTGTCAGGAAGAAACACATAGGTCAATGACATGTCAACTTCACCAAACGGACTAAACGAGAGTCACATCAGCTATTCCATCCATCTTGCCCTTTACCATTCGTTTAGGAGGACATGCTTTATACTCATCTGTATCACGAATACGACTAATAATATGACGGGCTGCTGCTGCTGTTGGTCGTGTAGCAGGATTATCTCTCATCAAGTGCTTACATAAAGCCCGAACATTTCTGTGGCGGATGAGTACGACTTGATCCATCCTTAGTTCACGATTTGGAGGAACAGCAGTGAAGAGCTCACATATGGTCACAGCCATACTGTACATGTCGGTCTTCTTGCTTTTTGGTGAAGTTGGAACATCATATCGCTCAGGAGGTGTGTATTGTGGACTGAGCAGACCAACTGAAAGTGAAGCATCTTGAAAACGAGCAGCTCCTAGATCACCCAGTTTGGCTCTCATTGTTGCAGTTACCAGGATGTTCCTTGGGCAGATGTCACCGTGCAGAATCTCCCGAGGTTGCTATGACATCACAGCAAACAGTAATGACAAAAGACAACAAACTCTATATTGATAGACTCATCTGTACAGCTACTAGCAAGTCTGTGTGAATATGAATCCTCACAAGGTCATATAAACCTAATGCGTGAAATTCAATTCACTACTGCTTTTACTTCCTGACTGATTTCATGGCTGCTATACAGAGGTGGCAATGTCTAGTTGTCTACGACAGTGCCAACAACTTGGTCGTCATTGCATGATGATTATATTCCAATGTGAAAGTCTGTCTTACTGTCTGCTTGCCTGATACCAGCCTAGCTGCCTGTTAGTCTTTCTGTCTGTCAATGTATCTTTTCTCGAAGATCATAAGCAATACAAGCTAACTCATAAATCTACACAACTTGTCTGTCAGTCTGTCTTTCCGTCTGTCTGTCTGCCTGCCTGCCTGCCATCCTGTCTCTCTGCCTGTCAAATCATCTATTTCTTACATCAAACTATGATACAATTCTGCAAAGAACTACAGTAATACAGCTAGACTAATGTTCATTGAAAAGCTAACATTACAGCAAACTAAATACTTATATATAACTACGTCTAATGAGGAGAACATTGGGTGCTGAGACAGTCGGGCCTCTCGGACCCACCACACAACATGCTAAGTTTCTTTGATATAACTTGAGCATTACACTTCTGTAATTGTATCTTTTGCTCCAAAAGTCTAATAGTTCTGCAGCATTTAATAAGTCCTCCTACTTCATCTGTCAAAAAGGCTGCCAGTTTCTGTAAGAATTTTCTTCCATCTCCCCATGATCCAGAATGTTCCATTACCAGTGGGACAACGTTGACTACTGAGCCTCCAGGTAGCTTGTGTTGTTCGTACTTGGATATTTTTCTGGCCTCTCTTCAGTTTGCTGCCTCAGCAGAGCTTGGGAAAACATCTGAGCTCCAAGGGTGTACCAACGAGATGTCAAGGTCAAGATTGGAACCCGACTCGGTATCAAACATGATAATATCGGGTCAGTCTGGCTGTCTGTCTGTCTGTCTGTCAATCACATATATTTGAACTTTTATCTATGATCCATTTTGCAATGCAGGGTACTATGTACTGTCCAACTACTAGTAGTATTCATCAACTAACTAAGCTAAAATTGAAATTCATGTAAAATAAAATGAGGATTACACTTAAAAACTACAGTGCACAAGCAAAGCCGCCAGTAACAGCTAGTGCCTAAAGTACTGGGTGGCAGAGGTCACATCTGTTGTCTTCAGACAGCAAAGATAGCTTTTTAGAGATGACTCTAGCATTACACTTCTGGAGCTGAATAGAAAAGCGTTTGAACCAGAAGTCGATCTGTCTGTCTGTTTGTCTGTCTGTCAATGGTAGCACTCGTATATTTTCGTAAATCAACAGTAACACATTCACACGTCATAGACTAAAAAATGTCCAGCGACCATCTAGGCCGCAAACAAAACACCATCTAGCTAACAACTGCTGAGAATACGAGTCAAACTCTACATGTCCACAACTAGAGAGTCTACTAAGTTTTCTAGCAATCATTCTAGCATTCGTTGCAACACCAGAGAGCAATTGAGAAGCTACGCCTCCACAAAATTTGAAGTTTCTTCCGTTTTTCTGTCCGTCCGTCTGTCTGTTTGTCTGTCTCTCTATATTACATATATTTTATAAATGAATGTATTACATTAATTACATCAAGATTACGCAAACTATTCCAATTATCCCAGAGGTACAGTATTTTGGAAGCTTGGTATGATAGTGCTCTAAAAGATATAACCAAAAGGCAAGTTTCTTGCCACTGTCTATGTGTCTCTGAGTCCTCCTAAAACAATGAACATGAGCCTGTACCATCTGTCTGCAAATGTTTTGCCCACCTGTTGGTCTGTTACCGGTCACCATTTTAGCATGCTGGTCCACCTACCTGTCTGTTTGTCTATTTGACTTTTATGCTAATGTACCAGTTATACAAACAGCTTAACTATTTTCTACTAATTAGTTTCATTATGTTTGTGAATGAGATTGTTTCAATTGAATGCTGCTCTTGCCGGAAAATGATTACTATTAATAAAAGCGCCCTTGTACAGATGCCAAACTTAATTCGGGGTATGTTACATGCACAAATATGGAATATATACTGACTTAAGAACTGTCTGCCCAGGGTTAACTGGCTGTGAACTGATCATTGATAACTGATCATTGATCGCTTTGTGCCTTAACGGGTTGTACTAATTATTTAGCTGATGTATAACTATTTGAAGACATTCTTCTGGATGACCTTAGGCTTCCCAGATAGCAGTTTCACAGCATGACACCTCAGATAATTCGTTTAAATGCAATGTCTGGGGGTAATAAAAGAAAGCAGCTGCCATATTTATTCAAATTCAAAAACATAACGTGATATAAGCTTCACATTAATTAGCTGCATGTTCTCACCATAGAATGAATGTAATCGAGTCCACACAAAGAATCGTGTGTCATGTCAATGTTTTCTCGTAAAGTGAGAGGTGCAACACCTCCTTGACATGCATCAATCACACCAGACATGGAGCCGCTATGTAATTCCATGATAATCCATGCCTTCTTCTCTTCTAACTCCAGAGTGACACCACAAACAGCAGCAATGTTTGGATGATGTATCTTCCATGCTACAGATGCTTCTTGTTGCACAAGTTGAATGTTGCGTTGAACAGCAGCCAAATGATCATACAACAGTTTGACAGCAACAGGACAGCCACACCAATATCCAACAAAAACAGCTACATCACAATACAGTTTACTAAGAGTACTCTACCAAATATGAAAAAGAAGACATATCACTAGTGTGCTACTGTTCGTTCACCACGCAGTTGGTTGCAATTAACTGAAAAGATACATGTGATAAACTACAAGCATCTCACCTCCATATGATCCACGTCCTAGTTCTGTACCAGTCAATTGAATGTCATGTGAAGGAATATTGAGAACTTCAGTTCTTAGTCTTTGTTCGTATCGTATAATTGCTGCTTCAGCATCTGAGAGTAACTCTTCAATGGTGGCTTTTTCTCTTTGCTCTTCATTTAGTAGTTGCTGAAGATTGTCCTTCTCTCGTTGTAATTGTTGTTGAAGGTCTTCTTTGTCTCTTTTCTCTCTATTAACTGCCTGTTCTCTTTGTACTTGCTCATCCCTCAAAGCATGCTGTAGATTGACAATACACTGTCTTAGTTCAACAACTTGCTGCCCTTGTTCAAGTAATCGTTGCTGTAACTCTTCTTTCTCTCTTCTCTTTTCACTAACTTCATTTTCTCTTTGCAGCCTCTCACCTCTCAATGCCGTCTGTAGGTCTGCACTTTGTTTTCTCACTTCAGCAATTTCTCTATCTTTTGCTGAACCTTCTTTTCTCAGTTGTTCTATATGTTGAATCAGCTCCTCTACTAACTGCTCATCTTTACCAGCCATTTGTCTTGAAGGTTTTTCTGTAGATGTAGTGGTCTGTGTAAAACAAAAAAATCTTTAAAATAATGTACTGTATACGTATACACCAAACTATGTTCTAAGTAGCAAATCTCACAAAATGACACACCCACGCAATAATCTGAGTACAGTATGACTCACAGTGGCGTAGCTAGAGTTCAAGACTTGGGCGCACACTGGAAAATTTTCTCAAATCTGTATTTCTACTCTTAATTTAGCCGTTTACCTTTTCCCTTGTTAAGCTTGATTCTTCTGTTTTTGTCTACTGCGGCAAACCTGTCTACACCTGCTTCCAAGTCTATCTTACTAGACATAGGTATCCCTTTCTATGGCCAAAAGCACTAGGCTATTTAATCTATTTTGTCTCATGCCAGCCCTACCTTAGCCTAAGGTAGGTCTTCAGTCTTTTCAAACATGAAACGAACGTTCACATGATGCGGTAGAGACACCTAATGTCAACACAATTTGTAAGACTTTGAGCAGGTCTACGAAAGCCTCCTTCACTGGCAAGAGATGGTATATCACGTCAGAGCGATTTTACTACCTTTTTGCTCTCTAGATAACATGCTGCAGACTCTGCCTGAAATGACACCATTTCATGATTAAGACCATAATGCTTAGCCAAGGGCTCTATAACTTTGACGTTAAGAAAAGAAGATGATCTTGGGCTACACGCACTAGCTGCCATCATCAAAGACCAACTTTCGACTAAAAAACATCGATGGAATTCACTAATTATCTGATCCAGTGTTGTGTTGTAAATTGAAATGCGATAACAGTTATCGATGTCTGTAGAATCTTCATTTCTTCGTGTGTTCCTGTTGTTTCCATTACAACAAACTCATCCATACGCGTAGGTTGATTGCAATTTCAAAATTTGAAAACATTGGTTGCAATTTGCAAACTATATATGATCAAAATTTAAAAAAATTGCCAAATCAGGAGCAGGCCCCCCATAGCTATGCCACTGGTATGAACTAGTACTACCAAACACCAATACAAAAGTAATCAGCTGACCCTCAGTCTTTGTGTCACTGGTGTAGAGAGATGAACATTTGCTGCTGCTGCTGCTGCTCTAGAGCTTGTACGACCTGGAAATACAAAAATCAAAATATTAAATTTTAAAAAATTAACATTTTACCATATCAAACTGTCACAGATTAGTAACATAACTCATAGTTGCTGATCATCAATGCCAAGTCAAAAGTTGTTACTAGCTACACCACTTGCTACAGGAAGTGTAGAACGAGTACTCAAAGTAGATATTTAATTAATACTCTTCTTCACAAACTGAAGACACGCGAGAGAACGGATTTAGTGATTATGCATAGCAACTGCTAATCAACCCTCACCAGAAGAAATCTAACACAGTTTGAGATCTGTTTGCTACGAAGTAAAAACAACACATACTACAGTATTTGTAGCATCATGCTTGCAGCAAAGAATTAATTAACAGTTGATACAGACTTCCTTTACGTGTATTTAGATCTCTATTACAGCTTGCCTTCTCAACGTTTACTGCAATGATTATCTACATACAACACACATTAGATGTATTCAAGCAGTACTTAGAGCTTGTATACAAGTGTTTGCATATATGAATCAAATATCTGTTTGCCAGACTCTATCACATTCAAATAATTACATGGGTGACGAACACTATAGTACTGTACTATGACTTGGAATCTACCTGCAGCCCACCATGACAAGTTGCTTAATTAAGAGAGCTGTCATTATTCAAATAAAATCAAACAATCCTTTTCATTCACCTTTATAGGCTTCTATACAACTGGTTGTGTATGTGACTCAAATATGTATCTCTGCTTGTCTGACTCAGATAATTGGTTATCTGACTCAAATAATTGCATGGGTGAGGAATATTACAGTACTGTACTTTGATTTGGAATCTGCCTGCAGCCCATGCTGACATAACTGTCATACAAATTAATCACAAATTAATATCAAGCAATTTTTCTCTTAATTAACTGGCAAAACATGCATGACCAGCTCTAGGGAGTAAACTGTAAACTCTATAATCATTGTCTACATTATGACTTACTGCTGTTAGGTACAACTGACACTAGAGATGCAGTTGGGGAACTCACCTGCACAGACGAAGTCACATTAAAAAACAAGTTATTATACTGTATAAGATGACAATTGGCAGGAAATTAATTTGGCGGTTTGCTAAAAGATTGACGGTAAAAGCATACTGGTGGATTCTATTTCGACAGTTGGACATCGTTGTTTGATAATTGATGTATATATAATATTTTCCACACGCACACGCTAGTTAAGTGACCACGCCATGGAGGAGTTTAATTAATGACTACGGAATTTAACTCTCATGACTCCACCTGCTTCATTGATAGCTTCACGGCCTCATTCTCATGTCTAAGCTCCTTGCTAGACAAGGTAGGCACAACAGACGGCAGGCAGGAGTTATCACCTTGTGGCCTCATCTGCGTGATGTACTGCCACATCACCATGATGCCTAATCCACGCAGGTGATGACGTCAGCATATCCCCCAATGGCAAATCTTATATTGGTGCTCATTAAAAATCTGCCAATCCGCCAAATAAATTGCCCGGTATCTTATATCTTATACGGTAAAACATCAACACACACGCGCACGCGCACAGACACACAGACACACAGACACACAGACACACAGACACACACACACACACACACACACACACACACACACACACACACACACACACACACACACACACACACAGTTGCCACTACAATTTCTTGCATGACAATTTATATATTCTATACACAAACAAATAACTTGTAATTTTTTGTAATCCTTGTTCCTTCCATTAAAATCAAAACATGTAGTTACACTAAGACCTCGGTTATCCGGCCCTCAAAGTGCACCTTGATCTACTGGGCAGTCCCAGCAATCACGTGTGAAAACATTTTTACATAAACGTGCATGCGCGATTTTGCATCCACGGAAATGGCGACCAGTAAGCAGAGGAGGTCTGTCCGTACACTTGAGAAAAGATAGAAATCATAAGAGAAATTGAGAAAGGGAAGTCTCAATGTCGTGTAGCTGAGATTTTGAACTGCTGAAGTCAACTGCTGGAGACATTTGAAAAAAACGTGAAAAGATCAGTTGCCACGTGTTCGGTGCAGAGGACCCGACTGTCACCAAGCGGTGGTGTATTGTACGCGGATCACAGTTTCCTCTCTTGGATGACGCGCTATCGGTGTGGTAATTGACCCTCTGAGATATGGATATTTCCCAGTTATGGACAGTGCCCAGTCCCGTGGTGCCCGGATAACCGAGGTACTAGTGTAAATATAATCTTATATATAATTGTGAACAAATTTCTGTCTGTGTTGCGATGGATGCCTAAAGTGCTAAACCTGAGGTTGCCACCTCCCCACCAAAAATTCATAGGCGAATGTCACTTATGGTGACACGCCCACCTAGCCTTGTTGGAACCATGCCCACTACTGTTCAGGGTGCATTCGATTTGCCCATTCCAACCATTTTGGAATATTAGGAATACGGGAATAATAATCGTTCGATTTGCATTCTGGAATGATCGGTTTACTATTCCGAGACTCCTTCGTCGACCAGTTTACTCGGTTTATAGGTTTACTAGAGATGTCAGAATGAAAGAAATACCTGTTTGTTTTGACCAAACTGCAAACCATACATGCACAATAGCTCGTCAGCCATGACAACAGACGTGCAGAAACTACCGCACAAGTGCCACGCACTTCAACAACACACTTGTCATTCCGGAATGCGGTTTGAGTTGAACGAGTGTTCAATTCGGAATGACTTATTCTCTTCATTCCAGAATAGCTGGAAAGGGCAAATCGAATGCACGCCAGAATTTCAGTAGACAAATCAGCCTTTGCAAGCTATGTTCTTTATTGTTGTTTTAGCAGCAATCAGTACTGTACATCTAATCTTTATAACACAAATCACTTGCATAATGATTGCTACAATTTACACATGTACTGCACTTGCTACAAGTTTGGGATCTTCTATTTCTGAGTCAAAGTGCTGGATATCTCCATCGCTCAACACCTCACGATCCATGAAGAAGCTACTAAAGTTTTAGCTTTTATCTATTCTGCACACAGCCGAGTCTGTTAACGCATCCGGGTTTGGCTTTAGCCTCGTAAGGCAAACAACCACCGGAACGTCATTAACGGGATGCTTGATCACAAAACTATGGTATCAAAGATTCCAAAACCGTTCTGCAAGAAGTAAACTGGGCATAAGGTAGAAGAATAACACCCACACAAAACTTGGAGACGCTGCGCTCGTGAGATAGCCATGACATATTCAACAATCTATTTATTCATAAGCCCACCTGCATTTTTGTATGAGGGTTTTACACAAAAAATTCGTAAACTATGAATGTATTCATAGGTGTGGCAACCCTGTAAACCAATCATCATAAAATTTGAGATGGTACTTCAGCTTAGGTCTTGCAAATAACATAAGCACAGTAATTGGACTGAGCCATTGGCCGTTAAGTTGTAAAACGAAATATACAAGTAAGTATCCGATATCAGTAGTGGGTCTGAGATTGAAATTATAACGCTCGCCAAAAACAGCCTTTGTACTGCAGAGATCCGGAAAAATGACCCTCCCTCCTCTTTACCCGACAATGTGAACGTGGGTCTCCACTTCACTTCGAGGATGACTCACCCCTTGGCACCCGAGATATGGAGGCACCCACCGGTGCACCCTATTAGACATATGTGATCTATAGTATATAGCAACAGAATTGTGTGGTGTGCTCTACAGAGGAAACTTGCGCCCTATTAGACAAATAACATTTCTAGGGCGTGTTTGATTGACCTCTTCCAGCCTCTTCCAGAACTGGAAGACAGGTGGGAAATGGAAGATGCGTTCGATTGACAATCTTCCTTTACCGAAAGTCTCTTTCAGCTCATGATGCTGGAAGAGATGGCGTGAAGATCAATTTGACAAAATCAAAGTGACGACGAAACTCTTGACCAGAAAAGCTGCACGCAGTGACCTCACATGTGCGTGTGTGTGTGTGTGTGTGTGTGTGTGTGTGTGTGTGTGTGTGTGTGTGTGTGTGTGTGTGTGTGTGTGTGTGTGTGTGTGTGTGTGTGTGTAACACCACCGACTTGCGTCTATCATATGTGTACCTCAGGATTGTTCACTAGAAGCTCATAAACCTTTGCTCTGAACTCCCCTGGTGCTAGAGCTCGAACATCCTTCCCTACTAGCTTTGTATCATCCGAGAAAGCTGTAAAGGTGGCTTCTAGATGTGTCGCTTCAAACTCCTGGTTGTTAGAGTAAACATGAAAAATTCTAAATTGGCTAACCCTAACCCATGAACATGCGCACACACGCACATGGATGCACACACGCACACACACACAGACAGACAGACAGACAGACAGACAGACAGACAGACAGACACACACACACTCACATGCACGCACACAGACACACGCACTTGCACACACACACACACACACACACACACACACACACACACACACACACACACACACACACACACACACACACATTTTCCTCCTTTTGTATCTCCCGCCGTCTCTCCTCACTGAGTGGCACGGATTCCTCCTCACTGTCCCTACATAGACATCACGATTAGATAAAAATTTCTATTTATGTGTGTGGTGTGTGGCTTGCCTATAAAAGATGACAGCCCCGTCATCGTATATATACAACGGCCAGACATTGAGTACGGTCACATTCGGATTCCAGTCTAGCTTCTCTTGGATTTCAAGGAGTGAGACGTCACAAGGAAAGGAGCCACGGCCCTAAACATAAACACTGTTTGTAATTGCCGTATTTCAACTTTTACAAGCGCACACTCAAACAGTGACAAGTGGGTACACACGCATGCACGCACGCACGCACACATGCATGCACACACACACACACACACACACACACACACACACACACACACACATACACACACACACACACACACACACACACACACACACACACACACACACACACACACACAGTTATACAGAATTAAAATTAAATGTGTAAGACAGCAATAACGTTGCTGCTCTTGTCTGGTTATGAGTTTTCAGCTAACAGTGATGTCTTGATCTGTAGAAGTCTTGATACAATTGTATCAAGTAACTTTGGTATTCAGTATTACTGTGAAACACACGCACTCTAGTACACATTATTAGTCTGATAGCTCTCCGATTTCTCATAAAAATCATTAGCAGGTTTTAGATCAGTAGACTAAACAATCATCAGCAAACACATTGGCACTCGTCAAGCTAACACTTCTGATCTCTTGCTGCCCAACGTTGAAAAAAGTCAAGCCCTAACAGCCACATTGCAATAAATGCATGGCAATAATAATACCCAAGGCGAGAAAGCGACTAAACACGCTAGGGTTAGATTGTTATCGCTCGTAAAGCATGTGATAAATTGTCACGAGAGCCAATGCCGTCGATTATGTGTTCCAATGACGTTGCTATGTCAACAACACAACACAGGAAACAGAGCGATTGCTAATGAATACAGCCAAAACGTGCTTGAATGGCGTCGGACCAGCATGAAACTTAGCAAAAGTATACTTCATGTACATTCAGACATAGCCGCAGTTTCGAATGGTACGTAGTTCCAGTTTAGTATGCATTTCTGCCGGATATTCGTTCACCTTCAAAACCAGCATAGACAATGGCTGCTGATTGTTTAGGAAACGTGTCTAATGCTGCTAAATGAGAAAGTCGATTGCAATACGTTTACGATGAATCTTGCCACTCAATGTGTCAGTCCTCTTCTCATGTTCTTCTAATTAATTGGCTCTGACTTACATCCCTATCTGCCCCACGTACGCCAAAGGTCTGGCCATGCGAGACTACAAAGCTATGGCATGCGGAGGGTTTGCACTGTAGTGCTTCTTCATTACCCGAGGCCCACATATCCAGGCTAAGGGTATAGTAGTCGTCTGGCGGGATAGGTGGGTCCATGTCTAAGTCGGGCATGCGCACTTGAGCCAATCTTAAGTGAGGTATATTTACGTCGTAGCTATTGCGTGTAACATACCTTCAAGTGCCCTGGCAAGGAAATCAACTTCAGTTGCCACTCAGCCCTTCTTAGCAATGTTCATAGATTGTGGATGCGCAAGTTTCATGGACGAAACTACAGAAAGTCTGTCTAGTCAGGCATCGATTGACATGCACGGACCAATGTTGTTGATTCGCAAGAAGCCATGACTGGACTAGAGTAGATTCTAGGTACTACACTTCTCGGAAATTGTCACAAGAGGTGTGCTTTCCGTGTCACGGGAAGATCATCCAGGACTATCAATGGCAGCACATACGGGACTGCAATTACCACAAGTATGTACGGAGCTAGGCTATTTATTCCACGTTCTTTTGAGCCTGGATTTGTGGCTAATGTCACCTTTACTAAGGAATACCGTATTATGTTTCAGTACTGTAGTATGGAATTCTCATACATTCCCTAGCTGTCAAACTTTGGACTCCTATTACCGTTTCTGAGCGTGGCGCACTCCTACTGGAGCGTGGTGTTGTGCCACGCTGCCATGCTGTAGCGAGAACCCTGCACCGTATTTATACTCGATTAGCGCAGGTGAAAATGAAGCTATTCCGACCATTAGACAAGTGGTGTCATTTCGGACCAATAGACAAACGTGATGTCCTCATAAGGCTTCACCTCTCTTTGTTTGGTAGCTGCTAACAAGAATTCTGCCATCGGGCGTCCATCTTGTACATGGTGTTTAGTCCTTTGCTTTACATAAGGGTTTAGCACATAGAAACAACGCCTAGTCTACATTTGCATGTGCAAGTTTACCACCAACACCCAGGTGTCTAGAGAGCAAAGGTGCTGGATCCAGGCGCCATGCGGTACGTGTAGCTGCATCTGACTTGTAACATTTTGCTTCTTACCCAGTGTTTCTGCATAGTGGTTTTGCAGTCTGACAGTTTGAATTCTTGGTGTGCGTGGCTGAGCAGCCGCGCCATTGTAGCAAAATTCAATATTGTCATCTTCAACAGAAATTTGGCACTCTACGGGAATTTGCAAAGGGGAACATGCATTGTCCACGACAGCACATCTGTTTGTATAAATTTTTGAAATAAAAATTTACACTGGTTTGGGGAGTGGTTTAGGATCATACCTTAGGACCATACCTTTTGTAAACCATTCACTTTTGGTGTACTGACTGAACCTAGCCTCTACAATCACACTGACCAGACTGATAGTAGGGTATGGATTACATTCTTAACTTAATTACTAGGCAACAAATCCAATTACAATACTATAGGTATGCAATTAGGGACTCATGATTGACAAGTCTCCATCTTCACCCTCATTATCGCTGTTGATAAATGTTCCACGGGTATGAACAGACAGATTATCTGTGCCTAGCCAGTATGTTGAAGGCGTAGCGAGTATGTTGAAGGCGTAGCGGGAGTGAGGGAGGGAGTGAGGGAGGGAGTGAGGAAGATACACAAATAAACACAGTATATACATAAAACCCATAAATAAAACCAAAATATTATAACCAATACTAAATCAACCCCATTAACTGAATATCCAAAACGGTTTGATACATTTTTAACACTAACAGTGTTATGGGTAAGGCTTGTTTATCCACTAAACCCTGTTTGTATGTCCATCATTTCATTGTCCATTTGACTATACGACTACTCACTTTAGCAAACTCCACTCTTTCAACTGGAATACCACTGGCACAAGAAATCTACAAGAAACAACATGAAACATCAAACAATTCCACACATAATCTCACAACACCTTCTGTTTCAACTCTAAAGGAGACGACAGCTCGAGAACGACTTCTTGAAAAGGTTGCAGAGTGTACGTCGATGGACACCACCTCCGTGCAAACAATGACATGTGTGATGGCCCTTGTAGAGGTTCAGGTCCTGACAATACAATAAATTCCATACAAACAAGAAACACACAGGAATGGCAGTACAGTAGAACCATGCCTTGCAACCACCCTGAAACTAGAACCACCCCAAAGTACAACCAGAATTACAAGCTTTTCGGTTCAAGGATCTCTGTAATACACTGTGTTCTTGGCAATACAACCACCTCAGAATTGTGAACAAACTTTTATGGTCCCTCCGATCATTCTTAGCCCTCACAATTGCAGTCAAGCACATGTGTACCTCATCGGTATTCCTGAATAAAGCGTAAGAAAATGGCGGCGTCAAGCTCTGCAAAATCCGTGAAGAAGAGAAAAACTGTTGCTGGAAGAGAAATGGAGACTAGTTGATGAGAGTGATAGAAAAAGTCGGCGGCAACTCACTACAAAGTTTGGTATTGGAAAGACGTGGCAAAAGGAAAGACCTGGTTCAGGGGCATAGCGTGACCTCTAGAACGAAGAGAGGGCTTAGCTTCACAATGCTATGGGGCACGTCCGCTTTTATGGACACGCCTACTTTTATTGGCTTCTAATTGGCTGATAGGATAGAATCAGTAGCAGGTCTAGACTGGAAAAAGGGTGGTGTATATACTCTATACAGCTTTGGCCCTCACACATATTTACAGTCCACAACTTCTATGACAATGCCTACAAATGATGGGGCTATAGTCTGGTCTAGTCCATGCAAGGCTACGCCCACGCCTGGTTTGTACGTGACGTCTTGTGACTTCTATATACAGTAGAACCCCACCTTACTCTAGTCATTCTTATGTTATGGACATTGTACCATAGAAGTTTGTTAATTAATGATGTACTTCATGATGTCCCATGTGAATAACAGACGTGTGTTACAAGCAATATCCGAGTTCTAGTAATGTAGGTGTGGCCTACACACTGCCACACAGACTCAGAACAAATACCACCTTAGAAATAGGACCCAACAAACCTAAAGGTGGTTCCACAATTCCAGGGTTCTACTGTAACAGTATTCTTACCATTAAGCACTTCAACAAACATTTCCCAGTTGCTGTATATTGAGATGTCGGTATCAAAGACATGATCGTTCAATAGGATGGTTCCTGGATTTCTCCGCATCTTTTTGCGTATTCGTAGTCTAGACAGTAATGGATGCATGTGAGCAATGTGTGTATATGTTATAAATTGCATGTACCGATCAAATGAAGTCTCAATGCCGTGTTTCTCCAGTTCGGGTAACATTTCTTCTTTACATTTGCCAACTGTCATCTTCTTTGATATAATCCAGTCAAAGAGAAATTTACTCGGCTAGAAGGAAGAAAAAGATTTGTTAAGAGCAGTGGGCATGCATACACATTGTGTGTGTGTGTGTGTGCACGCGTGTGCATGTGCGTGTGTGTGTGTGTGTGTGTGTGTGTGTGTGTGTGTGTGTGTGTGTGTGTGTGTGTGCGTGCATGCGTGTGTGCGTGCATGCGTGTGTGTGTGCATGCGTGTGTGTGTGTGTGTGTGTGTGTGTGTGTGTGTGTGTGTGTGTGTGTGTGTGTGTGTGTGTGTGTGTGTGTGTGTGTGTGTGTGTGTGTGTGTGTGTGGTGTGTGTGTAACACCACTGACTTGTGTCTATCATATGTGTACCTCAGGATTGTTCACTAGAAGCTCATAAACCTTTGCTCTGAACTCTCCTGGTGCTAGAGCTCGACCATACTTTACTACCAGCTTTGTATCATCCGAGAAAGCCGTAAGGGTGTCTTCTAGACGTGTCGCTTCAAACTCCTGGTTGTTAGAGTAAACACAAAAAATTCTAAATTGGCTGGCAGGTTGCCCAACATGCTGCTCCAACTTCTGTTTGAGATCTGACAAAGTGATACGTCGATCGACTTTCAGTGTTATGGCTAAAGAACATAGATAAACAAAAGTTAGAAACATTAGTGAGTAACAGACAAACAAAAGACAGACAGACAAATACTCATACAGATAAAAACAAATAAGACAAACAAAATCTCGAGTTCAGTACATGATTGACAATTCTTCAATCAAGCAGAGCCGTAGCCAGGATGAGGCAAAGGCCTCCTCTGATTTTTACGGCGTGTCACAAAAATTAAGCTGCAGCCATAACTTTTGAAGTAGCCACTCTGGTGTGTACAGGGTTCGAGCCAGGATTTTTGGAAGGAGTAGCGGTATGGGCATGGCACATAAGTCTGGCACTTAGGAGTGGCATGTACATGTTGTCTGTGCAAATTTCTGAAACAAACAGTTCTGCTGGTTTGGGGAGTGGTTTAGGATACCTTTCGTAAACCGTCCGCTTTTGCTGTACAGTTTACTGACTGAAACTCAGCGTCTACAAATCACACTGAGTGATAGTAGGGTATAGATTACATTCTTAACTAAGTGTTTCTCATTACTATTACTAGGCAACAAATCCAATTACAATACTATAGGTATGCAATTAGAGACTCATGATTGACAAGTATCCACCTTCTCCCTTATTATCACTGTATAAACGTTTGAACAGACACACTATCTATGCCTAGCCAGTATGTAGGAGGCCGTAGCAGGTTTGTTGAAGGCATAGCGGGCCGCTACGCCTTCGCACGCCTGGCTAGAACCCTGGTGTACTCACCTATGACAAAGAGCTGCTTATTTTATAAGTTTCTAGGTATTATTGGTTTTACAAGAGCATTCGAATTTCGCTCTTTTGCAAGCTCAACTTGAAGACAATTTTTACTAGCTCGCTCTAGGCACTAGCCCTAAAAGTTTTTAGTGTAAAAATGCCTGGTACTTCAGCACAGGCAACAGACAAGAGAAAGTTCGCGGCTCTGGCGTACAGCTCAAGCTGACCAATAACCAGGACCAAAAAGATGCTGTATACAGTACCAGAGGCTGCTACGAAACTGGAGTTTAGAATGGTGACAACACTCTCTAGACAGAGGGAAATGTAAGAGAATCAATATCTTTTCATATTTTCGGCAGGTAAACAAGCAGAACATTTTGCTGCCATGTGCTAGATTGCCATAATTGTGGTAAATGTGTCTGTTCCTGTAGACTGAAACATCCGAGATCTGACAGTGACGGATCTGCATGAAGACACCTCACAACTGTAGGTGGATCATAACGTATAGGTGTTACCCATCCATGCAAGACATGGTCAGCAGAATTCAGTGTCAGACAGTGGATGCACATACAAGGGATGTACTTGCAGCCAGTGTTGAAAGCCCAGTAGCTGGTCTGGTACTCCAAGGAAGTGGACCAGATTCAAGAGTCATCAACCATGCAAGAAAGGCTAGACGATATTATAGTGAGCGAAATACAATTCAAAAAAATGCGCTCCAAATACACACCATATGTTCCCAAGGAAAGGCCAGAATGGGCGGTATTCACGAGATTGGGAAGGAAAACACCCATGTCTGAAATAAGCACAAGTCCCGTCTCCTCTATTTTTAGGTCTGGCTACGGCCCTGAATCAAAGACACAGCTCTTTTGAGATCCCTTCAAGGAACGGGCTCAGGAGCCTGGCTAGATGCTATTCCCACCTCAAGAAAGCTTGCAATTTCTCCTAAATTATTCCACTTGGCAGCATTAATGTGCCATTGAGGTTGGGTCTACGTTTGCTACTGCCTCAATTTATAATTGAATGTGATTGCGGAAAGACACTGGACACCAGTGGATACTACCTCATCTTGCTTGTAAGACAGGAGGGATCCATCCAGTTTGGTCACACAACTCAACGGTCTCTGCTTGGTCCGAATCTTTGAAAAGTGTGTAACTTCCTCACAATATTGAGCCAAGAGACTGTTACAGCAGCTTTCAATCCACATCAGACATAGATGTCCATAATGCAACTGACTTCAACATTGAACTTGACATCTCTCTGGCACACCCGTGGAGCTCAGAAGTAATTTCACTTGCAGCCACAACGGATGGATCAGCAGCTTCAAAAAGGGAAGAAAAGAAGATAGAGAAGTACAGCAAAAAAAGAAACACTGGTGGAGGTTCTCCTTGCTTGATTCCCTTGGTTTTCAAACATTTTGGACGTTGGGGAATAGCGGAGAGAATTTTCTCCACCAGATCTCACTAAGATCACATGATGAAGATAAAAAGCTGAATCGATTCAATTTAAAACGTACTGGCGGCAAATACTGTCAATAACATTAGAACGTTGCAATAGTTTTGTTTTAGCTAAAAAGATTGACAGGATAGTATGCAGTAATGACTCTGTAGATGATAGCTATAACATCAGATGGCTGTTCATTAGTTTTTCTTCTACAACCATTATGGTTGTTTACCTTGAACTCTTAGTGATATATGTAGCCTTTTCTGTATTAGCGTTAATGTTTTAATTAAATGTTCTTTGACAGACAGACAGACAAACAGACAGACAAACAAACATACAAATGTCAATTGCACACTAGATAACTGAGCACTGTAAAAATGGCCCTATCAGTCGTAGATAGTTTTGATCTAAACAGACACATAGACAGACAGACAGACAGACAGACAGACAGACAGACAGACAGACAGACAGACAGACAGACACACTGTTTTTTCGCAAGTTGCATATCCATCATCACAGGGACCTGAGGAACAGATACATCAGTACAGAAAAAAGACCCGACATCGCCTTTTCGACTCAGACACCGGATACAACATCAATCTTGACATTTCCCTTGCCCACCTGTGGAGCAGTGACATCTTCCTCACATCTGCTGGTGTTGATGGTGCCGCTGCGGAGAGAAGCGCAGACAAAAAGAGAGCAAAATACAACAACAACAATTACCAGGAGGTTCAATCGTCAGTGCAATTCCATTAGTAATGGAACACTTTGGAGCACGAGGGATTGATGGATGAAAATTCTTAAAAAGATAGCCAAGAAGTTATCAGATGAAGTCAGAAGACTACATGCGGCAGAGTTTGTGACTTCTGGAGCAAACTCCAAAAGTGCAATGCCAACGTCATCTCTAAGAAGTCATCTTCACTGACTGGAGACCACAGAAGTGACTCTTATGTCACTCAGTACGTTAGCCACTAGCTGACACTGAAGGCTTTGCACGTAGTATAGCTGCTTTACAAACACTGCTAGTGTAGTTGGAAAGCATATTATTTGCATTGCAAAAACGTATGATAGATAAATATTCAAATAAATGTGATTGACAGACAGACAGACAAACAGACAAACAGACAGACAGCCCTATTGGCTTGGGTAGTATTTAGTTGCTTTGCTTAGATGGTGTATAATAGTTCAATGTTTAAAAATATATGTATTGACAGACAGACAGACAGACAGACATTGGTTTACAGACAGACAGACACTCTATGGTTTCATACAGACTGTTCTTGTACATACAGTCCGCGTCAAAACTATTGACACATTTCCGGTTTACTTGTACTATTTTTGGAAAATTTTCTTGTTTTGCTTTTTATTAAGAAACCGTGCCAATTGTTTCTCAAACAGCTGAAAAGTAGTCACATGAGCTATTCCATAGTATGCGCATCCGCGTAGAGACTTTTCCATCATCAAACGAGTTTGAAAGACAACGCCTCAATAATCTGTTACTATACCGCTCCAGTAATAGGAAACCATCTAAGATCTGCCAACTTTTACGTGTTTCTCACTCTACTGTTTACTGAACTCTCCAAAGACTGGACACTCGAGAAGGAATTCAAAGCAGAACTTCCCGTGGAAGACTAAAAACTAGCTGAAAACCATCGAACAGCTTCAATTAGTGAACATGACACAACAAGGAACAACAAATCAGCAAACAAACTTGCACTTTAGCTTGCAGTGCAGGAAGTTGTCTTCATGCACTTCTTCCACCAGCAGAAAAAACTTCATGACGCAAGTATTGCTACACGATGTGTAAAAATTTAAAATTCTGCTGCTAGTGAAGCTAGAAAAACGAGACTCTGAGCGTCACGGTTCTCGATTGGCCCGCCAGCTCACCAGGTCTTGTACGAAGGAGAAAACTTCATCAAGCGGCGTGTTGAGCTTCATAGGCCTGAAAAAGTTCATGAACTGGAAGACACAATCCAGGCGGAATGGCACTTGCTCACGCCTTGTGATCTGTTGCCACTGAACGCACGTCTAGCCGAATGCGCCTTTGTCTAGAGCTAGGATAGAATGATATCAAAATATCAAAAATGAAAGGACAAAAGCTACTGATGCGCACTTGTGAGTTTCCAAAAGTCCAGCAAACCTACGAACATATACAATAGTTCTCTTCTATCTAAAACCGTACATGACCTGAAAACGGATGCGTTTCTGCTCACGCTACCCATGACCACGCCTCCAAGCGTAAATGTGTCAATAGTTTTAATGCAGAGTGTACATGTATGCTTGAATTTCTAAAAAAACAAAACAGTCCTTGCAAACAATGAAGTCATAGATTAACTAATGGCCTTGGTCTTGAATGTCAAAGTCAAACAGACAGACAGACAGACAGACTACAAGATAGAGAAGTACAGCAAAGAAGGCACACTGGTGGAGGTTCTCCTTGCTTGATTCCCTTGGTTTTCAAACATTTTGGACGTTGGGCGAATAGTGGAGAGAAGTTTCTTCACCAGATCTCACTAAGATCACGTGCTGAAGATGAAAGCTGAATTTGATTGAATCTAAAATGTATTGGCGGCGAATACTGTCAATGACACAACTTTGCAATAGTAGTGTTTAGCTAAAAAGATTGACAGAATAGTTTGTAGTAAAGACACTGCAGATGATAGCTACAAACATCAGATAAATGTTTGTTAGAGTTTTTCTTCTACGACCACTATGGTTGTCTATCTTGAACTCTTAGGGTTATATGTAGCCTTTTCTGTATTAGCCTTGATGTTTACAACGTTCTTGACAGACAGACAGATAAACAAACAGACAGACAGACAGACAGACAAATGACAGACAAACACACAAACAAACAGACAAACAGACAGAAATAGACAGACTGAAAGACAAACAAACAGATTATTTTTCGATAAACACTACATGATCTAGTTGCAAGGCGGTAACAGTTCTAGAATTTCTACAAACAGACAAACAGGCAGACAAATAGACAAATAAAGAAACAGAGACAATTTACAAACAAGCACAGACATCACAAACAGATAAGACAGATAAAGACAGACAGACAGACAGACAGACAGACAGACAGACAAACAAAAACAAACAGACAGACAGATGGACAGATAAAAAACAGACAGATGGACAGACAAAGAGACAGACCAACAAACACAAATAGCTACAGTTCTGTTCACTTTTCGGTTTTGGAATGAGAGGTGGTAGTTGATCATCGTCTTTGGCGTCACTACCTCCAGTAGCGTTGCTTCCACCCCTCCTGTTTTCCAAACTCCTGTCACTCTGAACGTCACCATTCTGCTGTAGCTCACTAGATGGTATCGTAACGGACAAAATCAATGAGTTGACTGCACTGTCCACAAATTTGAAAAGTCTAGATTCAAAGAAATCAACATCATCTTCTCCATGCGCCTCAGCAAATACCTAAACAAGCAATATGCACGTATACCATCATTGCAGATGTTGAAACATTAAAGTTATGGTAGTAACTACACTAAAAACCAATAATAAATAACAGAGAGACACAACATACAAATTTGACATAAACCTATAAGGAGACAGACAGATTGTTTTATTGTCTCCCAAACCGTAAATGTAACAATCGCAAAATGAAAGCATATCAAAGAAAGCAATCATCTATCTTACCTACATGCAATCTACTTATCTTCTTTAATATAACTCTAGCATTACATATCTAAATAATTATAGAAATCTGTCTATGCATCTCGTCCTGAAGTCGGCTTCAGTACTTCTGCCCTCCGAATCTTTTGATTTCTTTGAGAGTATGTTCAGGAAGTTATCAGCCTCCTGACCCAGAACCCATAGTGCTCGAAGACCAGGGGATTTAAGTTAGGTGTTGTGCCATCCTGAACTGACAGAGCTTCGTATTTGCTTTTCTTCTCATCTCACATCTCTCATGCAGTGGCATAGCCTGCCTCTTCAAACACTCTATTCAAAATGTCCTTGCTCCAAGGGTAAGCCATGCTCACGTCTAACTCTGTGTTTGATTCTCCAGATGCATCGTGCACCAAAATATCAGGGCAATTCTCAGACTCACTGTACTGGTCTCTTGGCTCCTTTCAATGATGCAGTTGGAGCTCGTTCAAACAACTGCACCATCCTGACACTATAGAATCGTGATGCCAGACTGGTTGTCTACCAAACTTGCAGGTGAGGCGATGATACCCAGTTCCATCCAGTGCTGTTTCTGCGTGACTTAAAAGGCATTGGTAGACCGAGCCTCAGAAAGAACGCTAGACGGAAATCCTTTGCAATAAGTGTGTACCTATCTGAGGACGGTAAGGCCTCTAACCAAGCCCCAAACGCCCTACCTTGAACAGAACGTAATCTTGCAGCATCCCTTCTGTGACGGGCAGAAGACAGTCAATGAGCTGCACTCAAGAAGCCAATTTCCAAGCTTAGATTGTGCGGAAGCTTACCTTTGTAGGTGAAGGGGTTGACAATGACTGAGGCTTTGGTGTTTTCATCCTTTCCTAATCTAAATGGAAGCAAAGGCTTGACAGCTGAATGAATGTCGAAGCCAAGTGAAGAGGATGTGAAATCGTTTTCCACCAGATCTTGAATACGTTGTGAAAGTGAGAAAAAACAATTAGGCAACTCTCTGACAGATTGAGCCCATGAGGAGACGTATGCCAAGCATTTGTTTATGTTTATTTCAGCTAAGCCAAACCCACCCAATTTGATGTTTAATGAGGCTTGATTCCAGGTAAAATCATCAATAGAGTCCCAATATCTGGACAAAGATAGACTCAGTCATGGTATCATGTAGTTTTGCAGCATATTCAAAAGAATAAGGAGATACTCTAGCTAAGTAGTTCATCCAAGTCACGTGACAAAATCTAGCAAGAGAGTTGCACTCTGAGCGCAACTCAACTTTACAAGATGACAAGCAGACAGAGAGACATACACCACTCATCCACACATCCACACGCACAAATGCATGCATACACCACACACACACACACACACACACACACACACACACACACACACACACACACACACACACACACACACACACACACACACACACACACACACACACACACACACACACACACACACACACACAGACACACACACACACACACACACACACACACACACACACACACACACACACAGACAGACACACACACAGACACACACACACACACACACACACACACACACACACACACACACACACACACACACGAACGTGGGCAGGCAGGCAGGCACCCATGCACGCACACACCCACGCACACACATGCATGCATGCATGCATGCACGCACGCACGCACGTACACATGCACGCATGCACACACACACACACACACACACACACACACACACACACACACACACACACACACACACACACACAATCAATCAGCTAACACGCCAATATACACATACCACTGCAAGCTAATGAGTAAATTGAATCATATGACGAAGTTACTTGTACATACTTGCACAAACGCTGAAATTATACTTCTTTGGCATTACAAAACCACTAAGTTTGTTCCATTTCAACATTATTAAAGTGAAACCCAAACGTAACTTTTACAAACTATAAGAAAAACTTATTATAATTTGATGCTTTCTGGTCCATTGCCTTGCAAGACAACAGCATACAGAGTACACACACGGCCTTGCTGTCAGTGTCTGTAAGCATCAAGGCATACATATAACTAATCGTATTACCTTTGCCGTCTTGTAAAATCCTTCCTTCTTCAAAGCCCGATCTGGAATGTCAAGGACCTTCACATTTCTGTAGTACTGCTCCACACAAAGTCTCATCTTCTTTGAAGACACATTAAATGCCTCTGCTAAATCGCATGTCAGATCGGCTATCGTATCCGACAGACGTGAACGGACAGTGGCAGCCCTGGACATTGTCTCGTTCTCCAAGTCGACAAGAAATGCCTTGATGGTGACTCCTACACAATATCAACACACACGCACGTTACACACTGTAACATAAACAGTTGGTCTTGCAGTCAACATTTCAATAACTTCAAAGAGTGCGGTATATTCTCTTCAAGTGATGTTACACAGTTCCATGTCATCCAATACAGTCAGACCTCGCTATTCCAACACCTGATAATCCAACACCCTCACTCTCTGACAAGGTACAAGTGACACCAAATTACATAGTCACTGGGTATTTGTTACCGATACTCTGACAGTTGTGTTAGTCTGACAGAAACTACTGTAGCAGGACAAATGTGGTCAAATAACAAGGTCTAACTGTAACATATAATATAAAAAAAATTAAGAAAGGGAGACTAACTCAGTCCACATCAAACCTATTAATGTAACCCTTGTAACAGCATAAGCTGTTGACACAAACCTTCAAAAATTAGTAGCGACTAATTCAACACACACTCGTGTTGAAACGTGTGATTTGCAGAGCAAACTACATGAATACCCATTTCCCTATTAGAGTTAAATTATCAATTGTGTTAGAGACTACAAGTTCTTTAACGTACAAACATTGGACGTTAAGACTTACCTCCTGATTTATAGTGTTTGAATTTCTGACCCTCTCCTCGTATCTCAAGTAGAAGGCTAAAGTTGTCAATGTGTCTCACACCTCCTAATACCTTAGATATTGGGTACTCCTGCAACAACAACAGAGACAGCTGAACAGACAAGATATTACTGTAACTGCCAGAGAGGTCACTTAGTGTTTCACACAACTTTCAATCAATCAAAAAACAAAGACCATCACACTTAATATAATTTTTCATTACTGTAAACCCACAAATTTTCGTAAGCAACTATTTTTGAGTTGAGTGACATCTCAATATTGAGAAACAGTTTGAGTTGAGTGACATCATAATATTGCAAACGAGACATGCTGTATGTAGAGTTTCATTTTGGTTATTTGTTGTTGTAAAACCAGTGTATTGTTCAGTTGGATCTTGTGTTGTGGTACTGTACATAAATCAACATTGATATAGTGGTGATTTGTAATAACAGTTTGTCATCCAAGAAAAATTTTAGTATGCATTTTAATTTAGTACATTTAGGAGTCGTACAAACAATACGAAAATACAATGCATACAAAAATTTGTAGATTTACAGTATTAATAATTAATGAATTAATGAATAGAGAAGCACATTACAGTGCTAAACACTTGGCTGGTGTATGTAATCACACATCTTGTCACATGATAATGTTGTGCATACTGAGGCTTTAGCCCAACCCACTCGTCTCAGCTAAGGTTTCCAACGCATTCATTTAGACAAAGGTGCAAAGCGTCTCCAGACTTGCCTACTTACAGGTCAGTTGGTCCGACAAACAGACGCATTGCTATGGACAATGCACGTTCCCCTTGCAAATTCCCGTGGAGCGCCAAATTTCTGTTGAAGACGACACTATAGTGATTTTGCAACAACACTGCGGTCGCTCAGCCACGCACACCAAAAATTCAAACTGTCAGACTGCAGAACCACTATGCAGAAACACTGGGGAACAAGCACACTTTTACAAGCCAGATACAGGTACACATACCGCATGGCGCCTGAATCCAGCACCTTCACTCTCTACACGCCTGGTTGTTGGTGGGAAAACATGCACATGCAAATGTAGACTAGGCGTTGTTTCTATGTGCTAAACCCTTATGTAAAGCAAAGAACTAAACACCATGTACAGGATGGACGCCCAATGGCAGAATTCTGGTTGGCAGCTACTAAACAAAGAGAGGTGCAGCCTTATGACGACATCACGTTCGTCTATTGGTCGGTAATGACACCACTTCTCGTCTATTGGTCGGAATGGCTTCATTTGCATCTGCACTAATCGAGTATAAATACCGTCGTACGTACAGTAATACGTATGGTTGTCCGCCAGACGACTACTATACCCTTAGCCCGGATATCCAGGACTTGGGTAGTCACAAGTTAGTTGCTACAAGTCTATGTAACATTAATATATTTTTCTGTCTCTCACTTGAAGAGCTATAGAGCGAGCAAGTTATGCATGGAAACAAGGAAATGTTGGTTACCTCTTCTCCTTCATAAGAATGTTCCAGTGACTCGTAAAACTCATCGTATTTTACTAGACGACATCGTTCTATTGGCACAACCTTCTGTAGTTGAAACATCTGCAACATAGAAGATACAAGGTGACTCCATGTATATTTTATTTACTGTTATGATAAAGGCAGATGATGTAAAGTCTTAATTAAACAGTTATGCATGCGTTGCCACTACAATAGAAAACGTGTGCATCTATGCAATAGCAATGAGAGAGCACTGACAACATGAAAAGACGCGGTGATAAGTCACACGCAATTATGCCATATTTCACTGGTTTGAACGACATGCTCGCTAAAACAATACACTCAAATAGAACAACAGCTAATCTAAAATACACCAACATGCTCAGTTGCAATGACATTCCCATATGGACGCAGACACATCTGGGTACAAAGAACCATCCATTTCAGCCGATGGTTCAAAACACAATAATATACTACATTCATTCATACAACATGCACCATGTCCAGAAGAAATGAACAAACTAGCAAAGAGAGAAAACTAACACTGCATGACACTATGATTCAGATCAAGAGACTAAAAACAAGAACTTGGATTAGTACTTTACAGTGGGTAATGTTCTTGCTAACCACGGCTTTCCGTTGATTTTAGGTCATCTGATAACGCACATCAACACGTTGTTATGCAGTGCTGATACCCCGTATGTGCACTAAAGATTTCCTAGGCTTTCAGCAGTCGTAAACTAGACTGATATACTCACTTTCAACAAGCTTGTATAGAACAACACGGGTTTCCAATACCAGGAAACAACAGGACACACCATTCAAACTGGTGAAATACGATATGATACTTGATTCCAACAGCAATTTTGATTATCTTGATGGAGCTATTATTGTTAGCTCCATCAATTTTAGCAAACATAGTTTCAGTGATTCTACAACAACAGACATCTGGATTAATCATTCACAACTAGATAGTGTTTGGACATGAACAGGGGCGGCGGAGCAGAGCAAACGGTAAGTTGGAGGACACAAAAAAACCTCGGAGTGCATTGTTGACATTACCTGTCGGGAAGTGCTTTGTGATGTTGACCTTTAACTTAAATACTCCTCTTAGGCAACAGAAAGCACTTATACACATCTATAGTTCTGGTGAACAATGTCATAGTGGAGTACAAAATTCAAATATTTTCTTCCAAAATTTCTTCGCAGTTGTTGATCGTCAAGTTGGGGGCAATTGCCCCCTCTGCCTCACATCTCCACCACCACTTACGCAGATGCACTTAATAAGGACATTTAGAACAGACTTTGAAACACACAAGTGGAAGATACACAATAAAGTCAATAACAACTACAGAACACACTGAAACACTGTTACCTCGTAAGCAATTCCAGTGGCCTTCTTGAGTGTCTTGTCCTTGTGAACTTCCAGTTCTGACTCCATCATCTTCTGGTCAGTTGGATGTCGACAAAACAACTTGATCTGCTCGCCGACAAACAAGCAAGCAATACGATACATACGTGGAGAAATCACAAGTAAAGATGACACCATCCACCTTGCAGACTGATTGATCAATTTGTTTCTGCTTTTGCTCCAGCTCTTCTTGCTTCTTCATCATCTCTCTCAGCTTCAGAATGTGTGATGGAAAACAAGATGTCTCCAAGAAAGCTGAATAGACATCAAAATAAGCCAATTCAGCACGCTCTAGCCTTTGCCAAGTTACTTTATAACAGTGGAGACGGTGCAATATGAGAAGGGGCACTTATTGAGCATAGCGCTTATTCTGATATTTACAGTACTTTACAAAGCCTCGTACCGGACCCTTTCCTCGTGCTGTCGTGCCCCGTATGATGCGACAACACCGGAGAGGGTCTGGTACAAAGCTAACTTTACACATGTCTCGCCTTGCTATGCTAAAACAAGCCACTTGAATGGTCAGAGTCTGTCCATCCTTCAAAACACTGCTACTAAGCGATACCTTAATACTCCAGTTGCACATTGCTTATGTGACATTAGCCTCAACAGCCTACCCTGAAATGATTCATTTGTGCAGAAATAAATTGTGCAATTTCAAGAAAATTCACTATTTGCACAAAATTAATTTAAACAAGAACCCCAAATGCTTATTTTTTGGAAAACCCTAACCTGCATTATATCCGAATGACTGGCCAGATGCCACCATTCAGGCAGAGGCGCACGACATTGTATGATTACGCTTGTCCAGACTATGCCTGGCAAAATTGAGTACAACAAAGATGTAGCACTGTAGACGGACAGTGCATGTTGACAAATCTCACATCAAAGCATGCACCTATGCTGTACATGTACCAGTTTACATTCTAAACACTAACAATTAATTAAGACGATAAACTATCAGCAAGAAACATCAAGCTACACTGGGTTAACCCAGCTACACTATAACTTTGTCCATCAACATATCTATCTATCTACAGTACTGTATTGTCGCAACTAAAAGCTGACCTCAAATAGAAGCCAATCTCTAATAAAAGCCAAAAATCGAAGACCTCGTGCTGCATATAAGCCGGTCGCATTAAAAGCCAATTTTTTGTTCAACATGCACAACACGCGTACGTGCACGTGTGTCGGGGTGTGCGTGCAATGTTCAATAACACCGTCGATGATGACAAAGATTCAGCTGACGCTCTTCAAACTGGACTCTCATGGTAGTCGTGTCTATATATCTTAACGGATCTTGCTTTTTCAAGTGACAGATTGTTGTCATATCTATACCTTAGCATGTTTGAATGGCATATAACCCTATCTTGAATATAAACCTGTTTTAAATATTAGCCTGAATTTCAATTCAGCTTATACAGAAATATGCACGGCTTTTATTTGCGACAATACTTTAGCTGCCATTGTGTGTAGTTTGCGGTATCTAGAGAATTTGATATATCAAATAGATTTATCTATACACAATCCTTTTATTGCCATAGTGATACATGAAAGCAGCAGAACAATAGCAATAAAGCGTCCTATTATAACAGGTAATGTCACAACAAGATTCGTATCTCTTGGCACACTATCAGTCCTATAGAAGACAAAAGGACAACACAAACAAATTAACTAGCATGCAGTAAAAAACGTAGAGTTTTTCTATTATGGTCTTTTCTTTCTATCTGGTTTCTAGTAGTCCAACAGTGGTAGGAGGCTTCAACCACTGAGCAGGATTACCAGCTTCGAAAAGTACTATCTATCTTAGGGACTGGGAGGAGCTTGTTCAGGGAATTCCAACAAAAATACAACCTGCTCTTAAAATGAGGCTTTGTCCTGAAACTTAAATTGGTGCTGCGCTACTTTCAGGCACACCATCCCTTTGATGACTGGAGAAAACGTCTGCTATGGAGCACGCGCTACTCCAACGTAACTGACTTAAACAACACGCGTTGTGGAAGCCCCACGTAGAAGTTGATTGATACTGGGTGGTGAACTTTGCACATTTCTAGCTGTTGGGTCAGTGCAATTCCTCGGACAAGAGCAAATTGTTTGGTATGACTCTCGTTGTTGTAGCTGCTTTGAGTGAGGTGCTAGCCGGGCCGACAAAAGTGAAATGTGAAAGAACGAATCGGGTTTTTCTACTTGCCAATACATGTATACGGCTTCTGAGTGTCAGTGTTAGTAATCTGGCTGTACCATTCGAAATGTTTACAGTCGAGCGTTAATTAAGTGACTCTGAGATTTTTATTGAGTAAGAAATCTGGTTAATTAAGGCGAGCAATCCGATTCTCGCCGCCACTTGTTGCGTTCTTCGTTTTCCGAGGCGGAAAGCGAGATCCGGAGTTCCTCTAGATAATGACGAACAAACCCAAGAACAGAACAAAGAATCGAACGCCTAGGTATACGGCTAAGTAATAGACAGTGACTGCATTACAGCTAAACCCACACTACACAACGTGCAGGCTGTAAACAACTTACGTACTACAGTACATGTACTAGCTGTAACGTTTAGTCTCTGACTCACAGTACTCTTTACTCTGACACCATCTGCTAGCCGATTAACAGCCTCGCACAGTTTGCAGCCCCGGATGCGCTGCCGGTAGCCTCGGTATTCCAGACTGCTTTTCTGCACGTGATGGGAGGGGAGAGTGGGAGGAGAAAGCAGCCTGGAAAAACCGTGCAGAAAGCATCACGTGCAGAAAGCAGTCTGGAATACCTACGCTAACGTAAACGGCAGATTGATATCAACCCGCCGCTACCGGCTTCCCTTTGCCAGATGTCACGCTCTCACGCAAGGTGTCTCGATCTCACGCATTGTCCGTAGTTGCTAGGCGAGCCAGAAGACAGAATCTGCTCTGGAGCCCAGGCCCCATTTTGCCCACACTTAGCCTCGGTCTCCCAGACCCGTGTAGCGCCGATTCAAAATCTGCACGATTTTGAATCGGCGCTACGCGGGTCTGGGAGGTCGAGGCTAAAGTACACTTGCGACTTCGGGAGGCGCAAACACGTTTATTTTTGAAAATATATGTCTAGTTACTAAAAATATAGCACATTTTCCACAGACGGTTGTCACGCCCATTTTAGTTGAAAGCGCCTTCGCCACGTCCATTGGCAAAAAATGTCACGCAAATCTGATTGCAGTGACACCATTACAACTACTTCTCTGTAATATGGTGTCTAACGTAGTTAGACGATATTGACTCCACCCTGTGAGCCGGCGCGCGTTGGGCCTGGGGTGGTACCAGAATTAGGGCGCATGCACTTAGCTTAGTTGACGTTGGCACACCAACTCAGTCTTAGCTTTCGCGCTGTTGCGACACAAGCTCAAATTTGTTGTCTTAGCTTTCGCGCCGCAGCTCGAATGTAGTGCCCTCCAAATGGCAGAACAGTCTTCCTGCAATGCGTCCGACTCGAGTGCGAGCAGTCAAGTGTTGATTCCTCTAGAGACATTCAAGACTCTGATGGCGAAAACAGGGCGGACGGCGGTTCCAGCGGAGCTTGCCACTCTACACAGAAGCGGTGCAGCATCAGGTATTAGTCGAGAGTTGGTAGCGCAGTGCGGTGGTTGGCTGATAGCGTACAATCACGATTCTTTGAAGCGCATCAGTCACGCTTTGTTTTCCTTTCAATACTCTTAGTACATTTAGGCTCTCCCAGTAGTCCTCCGCGTAACCGCTGAGCGGTTTTCTACGTTCGCCACTTCTGCAACGCTACTCGCGTCGTGCAATTCGAGTCGATTCCCGCGCTAATGTGCAGGAGGTCCGGTGCGCACGCGCAGAAAGTAAATTACTGCGGTCAGGCTGCTTACCTGCGACCAGCGGGGGCGAAATTCGCATACTTGACCGATACCGGCTACCATGCACGCTCTTTGCTTCACTGATTCCCTATACATAGTTTTGCCGAGGACGCGCTTTAGTGCATGCGCGCTAAGACAGCTGTCACTAACAGGTTTGCTAAACATAGTCGTACTTGGCTTTGCACCCAGGCCACCTAACACTTTCGTTCAGCTCTCCGTTGTTCGCGCCATGTCCGCTGTCGTTCTATTAGTTATTTCGAAGACCGCCGTCTTTTTACCGCTGATGCCGCTTAAAAACCGAATGTTTTGACCGCGGATAGCCGAGTTTTGTCTTCAACCGCTGTGGTGCTAATGCTTCCGCCTTGGTTCCTTCTATGTTTCTTCGCGCCCAAGATCGTTTCCGGATTCTTGCATGCGGTCATGTTACGGCTCAGCCTCGGTCACTGCAACGTGAACGTGACGTGACGCACGGCATGGTAGTCACAAAGTGTTTGGTTCAGATCCTCCATTGGGCGCAATGCCAGCATCTGGAGACCTAGGAAACATTCCGATCGTCCAGCCGGATGGTGCGCCGAATCTCTTTGGCGCGCTTGCACCTACTGTCCAAGAGCCAGCCGTCAACGCTGTTGAGACCAAACCTGCTCATCCACTGGTAGTGGGAGAAGGCACGCCACCGGTGCCAGCCAGACTCGTCAGACTGATCCAGTCGGGCCAGTTTATCGACTTTGCGGAACTTCTACCGGATAACATAGAACCACTCCGTCGACTCCAGTCTTCTGCCGTCACCGGAGCGAATGAGGACTGTCACAGACGTCTACGTCAAGTGTCGTCGGCTGGCACATAGGTGCAGTGTTTTGCCATCTACGCGGCCATCGTGATTTGGACCTCTCCGTCTCGTGCGTTCGACCTCATGGCGTACCTCCGACTGGTCGTCCACGAGGCGCAATGCCACCCGGAAGGAAACGGCACTGTACGACACGCGTTTTAGGCAGCTGACTGCCCATTCGCCGGCCATCATCTAAAGCCAGGTGTACGCTTCGCTGTGCGCAGCTACCATTCTAGCAATGGGCCAATCGCCTGCCAGCCTCTGCTTGCACTGTCTGGAGCCAGACCATAGCACTGCAGCATGCGCTTTGTGCCCGCATCAAAAGCCGAGTGACCCGACAAAGGCTAAAGGCAACACCTCCCTCCAAACTCAACGCCAGTTTACTCAATCGCACAAGGGCAGCTCCTACTCGGCCGCTCAAAAGCCAATATGCCGTAGGTACAACTTCGGTACCTGTAACGGGACGAGTTGTACCTACAGGCACGTCTGTCTGCGATGCCGCCGCACAGGTCACCGATGCGACGCCTGTCCTGACGCATCTAATCATGCACCAGGAGAGAAGACCATTCTTCTTCATACAGACGAAAGAGGCGGCACGCTGGAACAGTAAGTAGCGCAGAAAGGCTTACTTGCCAGAACTGCTAGTTGGCTTGGTGCCTGCGGTTACCGCTGCTTGATTGTTTTTCTTTGCTGAATTAAGCATCGCTCGACTTGTCATAGCTAACAGTAACGCATATCGGTTATCTTTATCAACCCGTTGGTATCTTTGTGTTGTTCACTATACTGGTACACTGGTGTCTTTGGGTGCGGCTACCTCTCATGTCGTTGTACTCGGTAGATACATGTCCGTCCGGAACTTACCGGCTGTAACGTGTTCAACGCCAAGTACCGCTACATGAAAGACTTGTCGACGCTGGAGAGTTGTCATCCCGCGGAAGCTCGTGCGTCGATAAACACGGATCTCTCGTTTTCCCCGCTGGCACTACACTATACGTTCTTGGACTCGTGAGCTTGCTATCCACCAGGACGCATCCTTCTGAGACTACATCTTATGGCTAAGGGTTTTTGCATCGGATTCGGCCACATTCAAGCTGCTTGCAGACCATCACGTCGTAATATGTCGTCGGCTACGGCTAATATCAAGGTCGTCGATAGTTACGTGGATCAAGAGCGTAAGACAGGTCGCCTCGCAGGCCCTGTGGAGTGGCAGTCGACACATATACAGGTTAGCCCGCTGGGAGTCATCTCAAAAGCTCACCAACCAAATTGATGGCGTCTCATCGTCGACTTGTCATCACCGCACTTGGCTAGCGTCAACGAGGGCATTGATCGAGACGTGTGTACACTCTCTTATACCAGCGTTGACATCGCAGCTCAGCACATCCTTGAACTGGGTAAAGGCACCCTGCTAGCCAAACTAGACATCCAAAGCGCCTACCGTCACATCCCAGTTCATCCATCCGACCGGCACCTCCTAGAAATCCGCTGGCAGGGTAAAGTGTACTTAGACCGTGCATTGCCGTTTGGTCTAAGATCTGCGCCCAAGATATTTTGGCAGTGGCAGATGCCTTGTTGTGGATCATGCTCAACCGCGGTATGTGCACCAGTATTCACTACTTGGACGACTTAGGTCGCCCCGACGTAATGCAGTGCGATCGCAACCTAGCTATAGCGCTAAACACGTGCTCAAAGATGGGCTTTCCAGGAGAGTGGCACAAGCTAGAAGGCCCATCAACAAGAACAGTTCTTGGGTCTATAACTTGATTCGGATCATGGGCTCATCAGGCTCCCCGCTGGGAAGCTGTGTCGCATTCAAGCACAGGTTCGCCGGTGGCTCAGTCGTCAGTCGTGCACGAAAAGAGAGTTGCTGTCTCTTATCGGTTCTCTCCACCACGCGGCAACAGTATGGAAATCTGAGCGCATTTTCTTACGCAAACTTATAGACCTCTCGTCCTGCGTAAAGCATCTCCGTTATCGCATTCGCCTCAACAAAGAAGCTTCAGCAGACCAGCACTGGTGGGACACTTATGACCGACTGGAACGGCTCGTCGATGCTTCAGACGCTTGGACGTGCAGTACCATCGGTGATCGTTCGCTCCGACGCATCAGGCTCATGGAGTGTGGCGCAGTGTAGTCAATCAAATGGCTACAGTGGGAGTGGAACGACTCATGGGACCCTCGTCCTATTGCGGAAAAGAGTTCCTACCGCTTCTTCTGGGCGCAGCTGTCTGGAGAAGCGAGTGGCAAGGGCAGGTTAATTTTTGTCATATCCAAAATGTGTATCCGTGGGTCTATACACACCCAACTGGGCCCAAAAAATTCGCCAGCACGAAACCAAATGGCAATTTGGGCATGCGCAATGACTCGGGCTCCGCCCCTCGTCCATCAGCCAGACCTTCGTAATAGCAGAGCAGTTCTCAAAGGCGAACGAAACGATAAGCATGGTCTTTCTAAATCGAGTTCCGGCGAAGGTAAAGAGTCAACTACGATTGTAACTGCATGTCCTTAATAAGGTACAAAGATCATACTATAGTCTCACGTACCCAGAAAGTAAGATGCAACAGGAAATTAGGGGTCTGGCTACGCGAGACTAAGGACGTATGCAGAGTCTCTATATACGGCTCTGGACGTAAACATATATATATATATATATATATATATATATATATATATATATATATATATATATATATATATATACACACACACACACACATATATATACGTGTGTGTGTGCGCGTGCGTGTGTGTGTGTTGCAGTTTACACAGTAATTAACTAACTCATTATTATATTGATCAATTTAGTGACGTGAGCCTCATGCAAGACCAGGACCAGCAATGACACTAGATGAAGAAAGTAGGCAAGAAGAACTCACATCCTTTCTGGCGTTGTTGTGATAGAATGATGAGAAGGTCCGGGGAGGCCAATTAAAACTATGTATAGTATACATTCATACACAGAAGCACTTGACCACACCTTCACAAAGAAAACTCTAGATCTACTATGTAGTCACATAGTCCTTGAGGTATGCTGGTGGCTTCCTCTTACGCACTGAGTGCTAGACTCTTGTTGGTGCATGGTATTCGCTCCACTTCCACCACTCTCTTCCACAGCGGAGTTTTTTCTGTCATCTCTCTCCATTGGTATGGTCTCTGCTTGCAGCTACGGTCTTAATTGTGTGTGCAACATATCTTTGATGCACTTTTCTCAATTTGTAATCATCACTTGTGCTCCAGACCGATCAATGACATCGTATGGTATAGTATACTATACGTATGTTCTCTTTTCGGTGCTGCAACAGGACTTTGTCACCAATCGCAATATTGTCAGTTCTCGCCTTTGCATTCATCAGCTGTCGTCAATGGCAACTTGCACTTGACCTTTCTATTTGAAAGTCTTCCCGAGGACTCACACCAGAACTCGAGTGTGGAGTGATGTGGTATGCTAGAAGAAAAAAGTTCAGTTCTCTCTTCCAATCTTTGCCTTCTGCATGGGCAATCCTCGGAATCATTGCTTTCAATAGGGAGCGGTTTTGTCGCTCTACCTCTCCATTTGCTCCTGGCCACATAGGTGGGCAGGCGCAGATACAGAATTTTGCGAAAGAGGGGGTCCAGTTGTATCATTATAGCCACGCCCATAGCAGCTAAATCTGTGTATGACCTACAGAACCAGCAAACTCACTTCAATCTGTACTAGGGTTAATTTCTTAGCATATATATTAGATAATTATAGGCATATAAGTTTTGAATTGAAAGAATGAACCATCAATCCAAACATTGAGGTACGTTCACTTTAATAACACAACAAACAACATTTCGGCTGCGGTGGGCGTGTCATTGAAGAGGAGGAGATCCCCAGGGCCTCCATCCGCCTATGGCACTGCAGGGCCGGATCCAAGAATTCTTGAAAGAAGGGGTTCACCGTTAGCAGTTATTTAAAGCATTACTAATTTTCTCTTTTCTAAAGAAATTATATAAGTAAAACTATTGAACCACGCCTATTGGAAAAGAGGGGGTTGAAACCCCTGAACCCCCTCTGGATCCGGCCCTGCACTGGGCTAGTATTTTGATTCCAAATGACTTCAAGAACGCATTGAACGAAGAGTAGACAAATTGTAGACCATTGTCTGCTAATATAGAATTTTGGGGTCTCACTAGAACAACGTCTCACCTTGAACTTGCTGTTGTCGGGCGAAGAATCCTCGTCGCCAGTTTTAGACGTTTAGTCTCTGACTCACAATAGTCTTTACTTTGACAACAACTCATTTAGCCCACTCACTCAACAACCTACCTACCTTAGCTGCTATGTACTCGCCAGTCTCTCCCGCCTTCGTCATTCCCCGGATTGTCAACCCTCTCCCCGGATTGTCAACCCTCTCCCCGGATTGTCAACCCTCTTCCCGGATTGTCAACCGTCTCCCCACAGTGACAATCCGGGGAACGGCGGGGGCAGGGAGAAATGGGCTCGAGTCTACAAACAACCCGTACTGTATCTATTCACTCTAGACACTACGCAGTGGCTATACACCGTCTACATCATTGCGCTCGGGTTCAAAGACTTAGGGCTCAATCAAAGCGATTCTGCACCTGCAACGTTCCGCACAGCCGCTGTTTGAAAGTCACATACACGTCTTCATAGACATAGGATTTCGTAACTACATACCGCTAAACACGTCCGAATATCGCGTACACTGTGCACGTGTACAATTCCAAGGCAACATACGGGACCTTTTGAAGCAATGGGACGTGTACGGCGGAAGCGTGTACACAAGAATATCAAGGATACGAAAAGGAAATTCCGGACGAGACGGAGAACGAAGGATATCGATCAGATTCACGACGATATGAAAGCAGAGAACGCGACTAAATTACTAGAGCAGCCGCCTGACGCGAGTCTGCCTGGTCTGGGACAACACTACTGTCTTGAATGCGCGTAAGGGTTCGAGACGAACTGCCGTAACACGTCGTTGCAACGTCATTAATTACGTAGGCGGTACTTTGTGGATATGACGTCACTTCAAGGTCACATAAAGTCGAAGGTCCACAAGAGACGGTAGGCTGGCTTGTACGTGTTGAAGCTTGCTGACTAAGTTGTAGTTTAGTCTCTAGATTTCAAAATGCATGAACATGAGCGGAAAGTTTTATTTATTATTGCCGAGCGTAGCGAGGCTTCTAATCCGGGTCGCACAGCAGAAAGGGGCGTGATCCTATATGGCTATATCATATCTTTTGAGCTCTCGGTGTGTGTGTGTGTGTGTGTGTGTGTGTGTGTGTGTGTGTGTGTGTACGAACCTCAAATTTCTCCTTTCTGCAACCACGTTTCATTATACCACCTACTTCAAAAAATTGTTTCCATGTCCGACTAGTCACTACAGATCAGTTTAGGAATGATTCATGCAAGTGACCAAAATGGCAATGAAGAAGCCTCATGAAGTTTCGTCGCCCGTCCTTTTGTATTGTAGCTAGGGATTGTACACACACACACACACACACACACACACACACACACACACACCACATCAGCACACAAACACATGCGCACACATCTTAGTTACAGCATTAACCTTAATTGCAGCATTCCAATAATGCATAAAGCATCTATTCCTCCTTTTAATACCTAGAAACACACACTAAAGTTGTATCAATTGACCTATGCAGGCACCTGAATATTAAGCCATTACTGGTTGGATATATATTATACTGTGTAAGATGAAATCTTCGTGGGAATTATATTTTGGCGGATTGGTGGATTTTTCAGCGACCGCCAGTATAAAATCTGCCATTAATTTGGCCACCAGGATATGTTGACGTCATCAGGCACGTGGATCAGCTAATGGCGGTATGGCGGTATGGCTGGTACCTCATGCAGATGAGGCCACAAGATAACAAACTCCTCCATAATGCGGCCACTTATCTATTGGGTGGGGAATATGGATCAATTATCAAACAACCATGTCGAACCACTACAATAAAATATGTCAAATATGCTTTGTCCGTCAATATCTTAGCAAACCGCCAATTTAAATTCCCACCGATGTTATCTTACACATTTATATGTTTACATTACTCATACCAGTAACAGCTGATTTTTGTACTGATTTTGTTCTGTCGTGTAGATTAAAAGAGTTGGCCGAGCCAGCATACACTCAGAGGGAAGCTGAAGCCGCTGCCGGCATGGGTTCCTACACGATGGACACACAAGCAGTGAGAGCAACAAAGGTAGCAAGAGCAGAAGTGATGGACGAGTCAGACTAGCTTTAGCTGTACACATTGTATGTGTACTTAGATAAGTCATCCGCACGGATCGTACGTTACTGTATGTATACAAGTAGATGTACAGTACCTTCAAATGTCATTATGCCATGTATCACACAAGATGCCATTACTCATATTTCTGGTGTGACAGAGTCACCTTGGAGTTGAGTATTCCTTCATTAGTAAATAAATAAATAAATAAATAAATAAATAAAAAGCCAATACATAAATAAATTAACGACAGTTTCCAAGACAACAACATGCAGTACAACATCCTTCACAGAAGCTTCCATCCGTATTTTGAGCAGGACGCTCCACTTATTTTGACATTACTGTAAGAAACTCCTTCCAACCTTATTTGGTCGTACGAGCCTTGCAGCTGGAGAGGAGGCAAAAGACACTTTACACCAAGCATCTGTCATAACAGCAGCAGGAGGGATATTCCACCCTATCCTGGTGGAAACTTTCGGTCTTTGGTCGTCTCACAGCCTCGTCGAGTCGACATTTTGAAAATCAATTGCACTGCTGCATAACCACCTGACCATTAGCCAAGTCACCTCATACCTCCGTCAACAGTTGTCCATCAAACTTTGGCTTTATAATTCTAAGATGGTTTTAGAGCAACTAGCACTGGACAGTAGTAACGATATTGTTGGGATACTTTGAGATAGTTGTGTTGGGGTGGGGGTTGGGGTTGGCAAACTATAGTAGAATATTTAAATATATACAGCGATATATATATATATATATATAATAAATAAGTTAATAAATTATGCTTGAAGTTTTCTATTACACATCAAACGTATTGCTTTGAAAGTGTCTGCCATACACTTTTGTACACCAGACCCTTTGCACTACCATGATGTCCAACAGGCAAGTCCACAATTGTTCTAGTCTAAGCATCTCCAACCCTTACATTGATTGTTTTAATCCATTCGAACATTATTACACACTAGCCTATTAGGTTGCCGCTCGGCCACTACACTTATTCTGCTTTTACCTGCTGTGATGCTATTACGCTTGACATTCTTAGTGAAATGAGTTATACCATGTGGTGTGCTTTCAGGCATGTCTGGATGCATGTTGTCCCTGGTTTAGACCCTTGTCATGTGTACAAGATAAAGCCTCCCACATAGCTAACAAAGCCACATTCAACAGTCCATCATATACTCCAGTGGCACATTATCATACACAAATACAGATACCAAACGAGGTGGGTAAGTTAACTCAAGAGCAGCAACCACCGTTACGTCTCTCGGGTTCGTCGTCGATGATGTCGACGCCACGTTGGCCACCATACGTTCCCATCCCGGCACCTATGCCTGCCTTAGGAGCTCTCTCGATCATTCCTGCAAAACAAGTGGTCAATCAATGGAATTAGGTATCATGATAAGAGTGTGACTCACGTTTGCATAGATCTAAGAACATGTCTTCGATGCCTTTGTTCAGTTTCGCCGACGTGTGGAAGTGTTTCGCACCAACCGCTTGTGCGTAACTACAGAGATGATATTCAAGTGGATACACACACACACACACACACACACACACACACACACACACACACACACACACACACACACACACACACACACACACACACACAAGCACACACACACACATAAGCACACACACACACACACACACACACACACACACACACACACACACACACACACACACACACACACACACACACACACACATTGCAGTCGGTTATTACCTTTCTGCCTCACTGACTTCGACTGTTCTGTTTTTCTCCAAGTCTATTTTATTGCCTGGAAGAAAGACCTTCAATGTAATCCCTACTTATTATGAATTATTGTGTCAACTCACCGACTATGCACAAACATATATCATCACCTAACATCTTCCTCAACTCTTTCACCCACTTCTGTACCTAAACATTTGAAATTTCACTATCAATGAAGACAACAAACCGCGATTATGTTACAACTCTTGTAATGGTTGGAGCTCAACAGGATACATTGCGTTCAGACTAAATATAAACACTTGACATAGTCAGCATAAATGCCTAGCGCGCGTTACATGGGCGTGGCTTAGGTAGCAGCCTCACCAAATGATTATTATGTACGTGTAGTGTCTGCTCCATTAATATTAACATCCATCTTACAACTAGTTCTCACAGCATTTCAAAGAAGAAGACAAGGCTAAGTAGCTAGGCAATGTACTTTCTACGCATGTGGATTACACTTTAAATTAATTACTAGTAATGTATCTTGAAAAGTATATTACTTATTTCATTACTTAGCACCCAGACAGGAAGTGGCAGTTTTGTAATGCAGACTAAAGTCAACTTCGTGAAAACCAGAGCGGCCATGCCCGCACACGCTGTCACAGTGTGTGGCATCCAACGGTCCAGTCATCCGTTTGCTCATCACCACACTCTGTCATTCACATGAATGCACAAGTTGCCCAAACATCAAATACCTTGATATGTACCATTCAAAGACCACGTTTTTATCCATACAGGACACGGTTCTCCCCAGATAGTTGCACCAAGCAAAGCCGGTGGAAGCAGATTCAGATTGGTCCGGCCTAATGCGCACTAAAGGGCATGATTGAGCACGTGATTTCAATTCTTTGCTCGTGTTGTATCACAGAAAGTTGATCAAGATATCAACAAGACTTCAACTACTGGGAATGAAGAAAGAGTGTCTGGGTATACACGGTCACAGTGACACACAAAGATCTCAAAGAAATAAATTATTAATTAATTATCTATAGCCTGTACTGGAAGTTCTCGGCAATCGCTCTCTGGCACTATTTCAAATATTGATACAACTATGACTGTAGCTATTAGCCGGCTGTGCCAGCTCTGCCAACATGGTAAGAACCAAACCCTGTGGGGGCATGGTCATCACATGGCCACAAAATCAATACATAAAATCAAAACCACAAATTGAAGCGAGAGCACACGCAAATATATGTTACACATGCAGTGATACCCACCACTGTGTACTGATAGTACTTCGTACTGGGTATCCAACAAATCACTTGTACCAACGGCTTCGAGACCCGACCTGTTTGTATAAGTGGCACTCTACTGTAGTCTATTAGGGAGATTTATGCAAGTGCATGTCACGTAACTAATTTACTAATTAACACAGAGACAGGCAGGCAGACAGACAGACAGACAGACAGACAGACAGACAAGCAGACAAACAAACAGGGAGGCCCGACTTACTCAGTACCCAATTTTTCCTCATTAGACTTATAGCCTGTTTACACGGGCACGCATAGCGAGCCTTGCCAAGCCACGCCAGCTCGTGCCAGTCCAGTATTCCAGCCCGCGTTTACACGACACACTCCGTAGAAGGAAGCCAATGCGTGTCACTAACATGTGTTAGTTCCTTGAGCTTGACATAGCTCTCGTTAGCTCACGTTTGCAACGGACAGAGGTCAAGTTGCTCGCGTTTTTTCTCTATGGTTTTACAACAGTCATATCCAGAATGCATAGGACATATACGAGACGTCGTAGGTCTATCACCAGGCGACTGTTGCGCACATGCAGCAATGGAGTTCAAACGCTAAACTTCTTGCTCATCTTAGTCGCTCCCTAACAAAGTCTTCGTCTAGCTCCACGCTACTTGTGCCATTTTCTCGCAGAAGTATGACGTATCGAAAAGGGGTCCGACCATGCGAGACTACCAACTGAGCATGCGCGGCCCGTTTTCCAGCACGCTATGCGTTTACACGATGTATTTGACCCAAGCCAGCCTGGGCTGGCGTGCACTGGCCCGGCTAGAAAGACCAAGCCGAGCTGGCATGGCTTGGCACGGTTCGGCACTAGTTATATATAAATGTTTTAGTTTGCTGTAATGTTAGCTTTTCAATGAACATTAGTCTAAAGTTCCCTTCCCGAATAGGAGAATACGTGGGAAAAAACCCGTATCTCCTGAAGCAGATGTCCTAGCGAGTTGATTCCAACATCATTGGAAAGCTTACAAGGAGGAGGTTCCAGATCAGTTATTGAATACGATGACTGGTGCTCTATTACAACACAATTACTAACTTCCTGTATGACATGCACTTGGCCCTGCCCTACTCTTCCATTTACACCAGGCGTCAGATAACTTCAAAGTCACCGCTAAGACGCCCACTACTTGAAAGCTGACGTGGACGTACTTTGAACTATTGATTGATAAGTAAAACAGCTGTAGCTAGCAAGCTTATGTAGTTGAGGCATTGGTTGAACCTTTGAACGTAAGTTTATAGCAAAACATTTCTATACTGGAACCTTTCATTCCACTAGCTACGCCCATCTCTGCTCTTCGATTCCTTATCTATTAACAACAGTTCCCACGTATTCTCCTATTCAGGAATGGACTTTAGTTGTATTACTGTAGTTCTTTGCAGAATTGTATCATAGTCTGATGTAAGAAATAAATAATGACACACAGACAGACAAGTCTGTTGCACTCACATCTATAGTTTACCTTTAGCAGAATCATTTAGTTTGTAATCGTGTTTGAAGTATATGTATTGAATAGGCAAACAGACAAATAGAGAGACAAACAGACACATGACAAGACAGACAAAGAAACAGACTAACAGACACACAATGAGACAGACAGACAAACAAACAGACAAACAGACACATGGTGAGACAAACAGACACACAATGAGACAGACAGACAGACAAACAGACAGACAAACAAACAAACAGACAGACAAACAAACAAACAGACAGACAAACAAACAAACAGACAGACAAACAAACAGACACATGATGAGACAGACAGACAGACAAACAAACAAACAGACACACAATGACAGACAAACAAACAAACAGACACACGATGAGACAGACAGACAAACACATGATGATGAGACAGACAGACAAACACACGATGATGATACAGACAGACAGACGATAAGACAGACAGACAGACACACAATGAGTCAGACAGACAGACAGACGGACAGACAGACAGACAAACAGTCACACAACAAGACAGACAAACAGGCACATGACAGGACAAACAGACAAACAGACTGACACGACGAGACAGACAGACAAACAAACAGAAAACAGACACACGATAAGACAGACAGACAAACAGACAGACAAACAAACACTATTACATACACAAGTAACAAAAAATTCAATAATCTTTTACATACACACAACATCACAAAATGATCGTCAACATTCAATGTAGTGGCCAAATCAAACAACAAAACAACTAACACAGAATCTGCTACACAGTACTGTGTCCGCTCCCCAATACGTAAGACATCCAGTAAGTCACTAAGTCGTCTAATCATTTCAATGTCATCGCATCGTCTCACCTTCTGGAAGGAATCTTGATCTGTGATGTCATACACTAGCAGAGCTCCATTGCTACACAACACAGCCAATCAACGATCTCTTCCACACACAAAAACACACTCCACTCACCTGTCTCTGTAATAGATCGGACCGAGCGCATGAAACCGCTCCTGGCCTGCTGTATCCTACAATTAGTGAACACCCCCATACACTGACGTCACACTCAGCAACCAAGATACGTCACACACACATACACACGACAATATCTACAGGGTCACACAACACTCACCCAAATGTTCAACGTCACTCGCTTGCCTCCTATGTTCAACTTCTTCGTTAGAAACGACGCCTAACGAACAATATAACGAAACTAGAGCCCGGATGTCGCCATTTTCAAACTCAAACGAGTCGTGGAGCGTCTCGATATCATTTATTATACTCTGGAATGTTGCGTACGCACCTGCAGAGTGCTAATATGCTTCTCGTTGAACTTATTTTCGCAATATCTGAGGACGAGCGACGTTTTGCCGACGCAGCCCTCGCCGAGGAGGACGACTTTCATCTGGTGGCTCCGACCACCTGCTCCTGTGTCGGCCATCACGGCTGACGGTTAGTGAAGGTGTTTGAACGATGAAATGTGGATCGTGGTAGATCGCACGATGACGTTTTGGGTCCCGGATGAGGATGACGACGGAATGGGTTTATCTTACTGCGGGAACAGGAAAAAGGATGTTGTGGTATATATAGATATCTATATTTAGAATAGGAAAATGTGCGTGTGTGTGTGTGGTGTGTGTGTGGTGTGGTGTGTGTGTGGTGGTGGTGTGTGTGTGGTGTGTGTGCGCGCGCGTGTGTGGTGTGTGTGTGCGTGTATGTGTGTGTGTGTGTGTGTGTGTGTGTGTGTGTGTGTGTGTGTGTGTGTGTGTGGTGTGTGTGCGCGCGTGTGTGTGTGGTGTGTGTGTGTGTGTGTGTGGTGTGTGTGTGCGTGTATGTGTGTGTGTGTGTGTGTGTGTGTGTGTGTGTGTGTGTGTGTGCGCGCGTGTGTGTGTGGTGTGTGTGTGTGTGTGTGTGTGTGTGTGTGTGGTGTGTGTGTGCGCGCGCGCGCGAGCGCTCGTGTGTCGCAGTTCCACCAAATTTCGCTCGCGCACGCCGAACTGATAGTCGTAGACAGCGAAGATGTCGTTGTCTTCCAGAGTTTTTTCAGGACGACGCCATTTCTTGCTGATCGAATCCGCCTCCTCTCGCGCTCGAATTCCTCTAGAACGTTAACGACGCATCACATCTCCATCAAATCTGAAATTTCTATTCCTGACCTCGGACGGTACACACGGAGCGTGTCATTTATTACTAGTGACGTTGATAAAAGTAAGAATATCCGGGTCCTTACGAAAGCGTTGCCATTCACTATGCTTGTAATTATAAAGCAAGACTACCAACTACCATCAAACACTATTGTCACTTATAGAGTAGGTGATAGAAAAGAGATGATGTTGAAACAACACAACCACTGTCTTGAGTAGGCAACAGGAAGTTTCACTACGTACAAATCACTAGTCTCGCGTACCCAGACCGTCCCGGCGCGTTATCCTTGGGTGAAAAAGGGTCTGGCTACGCGAGGCTTGGAAAATTGTCGATTTGATACAAAACACGGACACTTTTATTCCATCATCCATCATCCACCAGCACACACTGTCACAGACACATCACCATCTGCCAATAAGTTCATGTTCAACAAAGCAAACACGCGAGTGTCTGCACAATGCGAACGTTAGTCTGATGTTACCCGCAGGGTGATGGCAGTTCATCCAGGACTACAATCCACACAGTAACGCCTACGCAGACCAATGACCAAACGACCTACCACGCGCGCTAGGTTACAATGGGATCCCTTGTTAATTAATTAATGTAAAGCAACACATTCATTTAAATAATCCAGGAAGTCAGCAACTTCAAACAAACCTCTCCAGTTATAAAGAGCAAGCATCTGACTTACCAGCATCTGTAGACTTCACAGTGTCCGGTAGCCTCAATCTTCGCCTTCGGCTGTGTAGTAACGCGCACGATAATACACAGAGTTCACATGACCAGAAACGAAGTTGCCACTGTAAGGCAAAGATTTCGTTTCAGGTCATGTGAACCCTATGTATTATCGGTGTGCTACTCCACCAGTAAGGCGAAGATGGCCTAGCGTCAAGGCTGTGTCCAGAGCTGTATCTAGAACAATGTCAGTAGCCTCGGCCTCCCAGGCCCATGTAGCGACAACTAAAATGGCTACAGTGTCAGTGTGTCAGACCACAATGCATCATATTACCAATTCCCACTACCTTGCATCTCTACACTTATTCTAACACAATACTAGCTACTAGCAGCTAACAGATAAACAATCAAAGATTTGAAGTTAGAAGCAATTGTTGTTCACATTCTCCCTCGTCCAGTCACTGTTTAGCATTCCATGCAGTGAGGATGTCACCAACTTTGCGCCAATCTACAACCTTCCACCATTCCTCAACGTACGACGGCCTGTTGTTCTGATGTTTCAAATAATACGCGTGCTCCCACACGTCCAAAGCCAGAATCGGCTTCAGACCCTGAGACATCGGATTGTCTTGGTTTTCCGACGTCAGGATTCGCAGTTCGGACGAACCAGGAACTTCGACAAGCCACACCCACCCTGTACAGAAAGGCTCGTCACTACCAGCCACATGCACTGTGTACTAATTGTATGCTCAAAGTCAGTCTTGCAGCTGTTGTTTAACAGTGTGGTTTCACTTTCACAGTGTCAGGTGTGGGTATAGATAGGTCTATGTGATTTCACAGGTAGTTGGCTTGAAGCAGCACGTGTGAAACCACATGGACCTATAACGTGACAACCGACGGATATCATGACTTCAAATATTTACTGTCATACTTGAGTCACGTGACTAGTCGATATTAATAACCTCCTGGTTTAAATAGAATGCCGGGAGAACTTGTTATTAGTCGGTACTCTAATCTGCTGTGAAGTGTGCAACGTATAGCCGTTCAACGTGCAGAGCAAGCTTACCGGATCCGAACAGACCGGTGCCGGTGTCCGTGAATTGCTTCTTGAAATCGGCAAAAGATCCAAACGTAGACTTGATTCTCTCTCCTAAGTTTCCCGAAGGCTCACGCTGTGCATTCGAGTCGCTAGGAGGACTCATGTTCTGCCAGTAGAAGGCATGATTGATAAACCTACAGCACAATTACCCATCAATCCCTTCCAACATACAGTATATAGCCCCATTTACACAACGCTATAGGACCTGGGCCCAGCCCAGTGTAACAGCAGATTGGGTACGCCCGGATATTGGGTACAACCGTACCAAATTTCGTAGGAGAATAAGTTCGGCTCTAGCAAATCTGGTACGGTCTGTCAGTGGCAGAAATCTGGTACGGCCATACTGAATATCCTAAGAAATCTGGTACGTACTGAATATCCTAAGCAGTATGGTACGCCGTACTAAATGTTCTAGGAAATCCGGTACATACTGAATATCCTAGGAAATCTTGTATGGCCGTACTGAATAGGAAACGTGGTACGTATATACAATACGTTAAATTGTTTAATCTAATTAATACACATATCCAATATGCTAAGAAGTCTGGTACATACTCAATATATTGGATTTGATACTACCTAAAATTTTAATATTTTGGAAATTTAGTACATCAGGTATTTGTATTAATTACTCAAATTTGTAAAAATTTGTATCAGGTATGCCAAATAGTTATAAACGTTTACATAAACCTCCTCTCAGCTTCCGCAGAAAAGCTGCAACTGCCAGCACGTCAGTTAGCATTTTCAAATGCAACTTTTTGAGCATGCGCAAAGATATGAAACTAGAAATTGGGCGATATCACCCAGAAGCATACAGCCAGTATACGTTCATGTTCCAGCATACGTTACCTGGCTGCTAATTTTGATTGAAACAACTCATTGATAGTAGGCTCGAGTGTCTATCCGGTCATCTCCCCAGGTGGAGGAGAAAGACCACTCGAGTCTACGTTGATAGTCAAACTGGCAAGTTTCAGGTACATGCGGACTCACTTTCCTGGGCTGAACACACAGGTGTACAGAATATTTGGTACGCTGTACTTGTTATTCTTAGGATATTAGGTACGGCCGTACCTAATATTCGCATACCCAATTTCCTGCTACACTGGGACAAAAGCAAGCCTGAGAGTTTACAACAATTATTTGGACTGAAGTGAGCCTCAGACCCAAGGACATGGCTCACTTTCAAATACTACATCAGCTAGGACAAAATTTAGCGTTGCTCATCACTAACTAAATGTTTAGCTCGTACCCCAGACCTTGTGCGTCTATGACTTATTATCCGGAGATGAGGATACAGTACAACTTGGATTATTATGACACCAATTATTCAGACTTTTCAATACTCCAGAAAAATTTCTGTGACCAAAAGCGCGTGCATTGTACATGTGTCCCGTATAACATCAATCCTGTCAGCAGATTGACCTAATAGGGCTGCGTACTAGACATGTGTTCATTACTTGATTGTCTGTCTGACTGAGCCTCAAGGAAGTCATCATGTCTATCATCCAGACATTCAAATATCCAGACCATTTGACTTCCAACAAAGAAGTCCAAATAATCGAGGTTGTACCAAGTGGCACATGCGTGCGTAAAAACGCAAAATAGGGCTGGACTCTGAGCTATGGGATTGAGTTAAACCAAAGCCACATTTTTACCGGCCTCGTGTAAACTGACACATGACAGACTAGAGACCAACCCGCCGCCATTATTTCGTATTGCACGCTGCCACTTCTTCGGCACGTCGTCAATCCTCTGAATGATGTTTTCAATAGGCTTAGAGGCCAATTCGGCCGACTCTCCCTGCAAAAAGCACACACGCGCATGTACACAACAAAATGTTAGGCGACAGCCAATTGAACGACGAAACGTATCTTGTCTACCGATTTTCTCCACGCTTCGAGCGCAGCGTTTGTTTTCTTCGTGTATCCAGCGTGATGGCGGCTGTGATGAAGACGCATAGTTGCTTCATCGATGTGAGGCTCCAAGTCGGCGTACTCATAGCCAACGTCTGGCAGCAGATAGCCCTCGGCGGAATCTTTAATCTTGAGCACGTTCAGCAAAGCAGATGGTACGATTGGAAAATCAATGCCGGATGCCATATTGATGTATTTGTGTCAGGGAAAGGAACTGGCAGGGTACGCCTACACAACCAGCCCGTATGTGCACGAGACTACCGGTACCAACGGAAGTCAAAAGGAGGGAGGGGCTGGCGGCGCGAGACTACAGAGTAGCCTCGAACTTCCAGACCAGAGTTCGCGCGCTCTCTGGTCTGGAAATGTGATTGGGGAGTTCAGAGTGATGTCATATCATTCTTATCCCCTCCTACCTGGAGTGCAACTGGAACATCTCAATGCAAATGTCATACCTCTGTACAAGCACGTGGACAGTACACCTGCATTTTACAAGTAGCCCGTATGTGCACAAGACATAACGGTTTCCAAAAAATCATACGTATGCTCTGTGCATTCCACATGCAGCTACATAGCCTGTATGTAAGTGTCCAGCTATCCATGTATGCACATAGCATATCTGAATGCATACTCAGCAACTTTTGTCATCTTGTCCACCTATGCATCTCTACTAGTACATCTATAGCTAGCAGTCCTTCTTTATTTCTCTGATTCATTCTGTACCCATTCGGCATATCCACCCAAATAGTGTGATGCCCTAGAAACAAAACAACTATACCCACTGAATGTTCCTTGCGCTAAAAATCACGTCCTACTTGTTATAGCCAAAGGAATGAGCAAGGTTCATAGCTTTTCGACTTCGAACTCCACCCATACAGTGAAACACAAAGTTTGTATCATCTCCAGAAGGCTTTTTAGTCCCATATTTCTGCATAAATGCATCATCCGACATCTTGAGAGCATGTTCCACCTCGCCCACTAAAATTCAAAACATAAATTTCTGCTCCCTGTATCACACGCATTACCAAGAAATCTAGTGCAGTACAGTACGTGGAATATTTATTGAATTCTGGATCTGTCCCGCTTTATATTCGTAAGGCTCTCGCACGTCAATCAGTTGAATGTCTTCCTTATTGACACGTTGTTTGAACTGAGTGTAGTTAAGGTCGTACCAAGGTCTGTCGGTAGAAAAACACTTCGAGGTCGAGAGCAATTGCAATTGCCAGAAGGGTCTAGAAGGGAAGCATAACCGACTTGAGACACTCAGTTGTCTGCCAGCGGTTAAGACGTATATAACATTACTAGCAGCTACAAAATTGAAACGCCGTAACATATTCAGGTTACCCGGATAATTGAAACCCCGTATTGCAATTCAGCTAGGTGTTGGTAATCGTTTTGCAATGGATCTGGTACAAGGTGGCGATGAATGATTACTAATTATCATAATATTGTAAGTCTACTATATAGCTATTATTTCCTACTTACACTGTACTGTACCACATTGTCACAATGTGACATTGTGTCCATGTTTAGCTAATCTTTGCGTTGGCACAGTTACGTATATATGCAGTATTAATTAATTAATAAGTTTACTAGTCATGTGTATTAATAAACGTAATTGACTGTAATATTCAAGTTAACAAAAAGACACTCTAGATCAATTTCCATAGACACATAAGTACTAGCTGGTAGAAGTCATTATGAAAAATTTGTTATGACTACTACCAGACTAGTTTGATCAGAACATTTATATGATAGATATATTTATTAATTTAGTCACTAGATTGAAATTGTGTATTCTGAACAGTAGAATTTAGTGATAAAATTGTTCTGAGGACAGACATTCAAACAGACAGACAGCAGACAGACAGCAGACAGACAGCAGACAGACAGCAGACAGACAGAGAGAAGGACAGACAGACAGACAGACAGACAGAGTCTATGTGTATTGATCATGAGTGATTATGCAAAGGACTCAACGTTTGCATTCAGTTTCTGATGAAAAGTATCAACAGACATACAGACAAACAAACAGACCGACTGACCAATCACTTTACCCTAACTTTCTAAGCATGCTCGAGGAAATAAATTTATTACTAATATTATCTACATAAGGGTTCTGAAGACGTAATGGTACTGGAACAACTCTTGTACACATGACTAACAAATACCTTCTATTCGTCTATTTGTACAAATCATCTTCACTCAATTTGTCACTAGACGTCCTAATCCGCACACGCCACACGTGTAAACAACGTGTGCATGAACACTCATGTCATATTCGTGGAACTAGAAACAGCATACTTCACACCAGGATGACGTCATGCTTCCAGCAATCTTTACCTTCCTCTGCATCACCTAAAATTCTTTGTATCCAAGAGCCAAAAGAGGCTCCGCAAATGTCTACAACCGTTTCTTTCACAATCCCAGCCATACCCTTGATTTGCATGACAACAGTTTCTAACCAGTAAAGCCCAACATCCGCATCAGACCACATCGGTTTAGTAGCAAAAAAAGTATCATATGACTCATTTAGCTCTCAACGAGCCACAATAACGTATACACAAGCTCTTTATCATCCTAAAATGCAAATAGTAAGGTGCAAAGGAAACAGCTGCTTGCTAGAACAAACAGTCATTAGTGCCGGTAATACACTAGAATGTTGCGGCCATACACCTAAGTCCTACATCTATCTACAAGCTATTGTTAGACCCTCTAAATTCTGTGTTCCACTACAGCAGTACGACTTTCTACTTGAAAGTTCTTCTGTCGTCTCAATTCCCGATGGAACACTCTGTGCTTCTTCTCCACCTTCTCCGACTCCAATGTCTCTGCCGTCACTTGAAAATAACGCTTCACGAGAGGCAAAACGTCCGTCGTCGTACACAAATCGCCTCGTCGACTGAGCATTCTCTCCTCCAACGCCTGTTGATACGTCTTACCAAAGAGATAATCATATCTCTGCAACATGTCCTTCTTCTCCTCGTCGGTAAAGTAGTCGGCCGGTAGCAGAAACGGGTCGTCGAAAACGGCGCCTTTCATTGGACTCGTACGCAAGTTTTTCAGGTCGTACGCGTAGAGAACGAGTCGGTCTCGGAGTGGAAATCGCTCAGCGACAGGAGCGGCGACCTCGAACGTCCACGAGTTGACGTAGGGATTGAAGTAGGGACAGTCGTCGGCGTCTTCGTCGCACACACGTCGCCTGTTCGGGATGCACCTGAACATGATGCTCGTACTTGTCGTGTTTCACGCTAATTGTTCACAATGTAAGAATGGAGAGGCTCCTAACCGCGTGACAAATTGTCGAGAAGATGGAAAGTGCTGGACAAGTCCGTCTGCTCACCGAAACCGACGAAATACACCGTCAAACAGTAACCTGAAGCGCTCAACTACCTTCAGCGGTAGTTTTAGTCTCTATCAAGAGTCAGACGGACACCAATTCAGCTAAATATGAACTAATGATGGGAGGGGCTACACTTACCGCGAAGTTTGCGTAACGAACTAACCAGTTCGGTGCAAATAGTGTCTCGCAGAAGCCCGCCAAACGCCGCCAACGTCTCAAACTGTTTCGACCGCAACGGTTTCCTCTCGATCATCCGTGAGAGTGTATGATCTAATCCGGTCACGCGATATCAATATCCGGGATATTCAATCTTAATTCGATTACGCCAATAGAAAGAGAGCAACGCGGTGCGACAACCGGTCAGTCAACGTGACCGACAGCAATAAACATGGAAGACACTCTGTGATACGCTTCACAAACTTCACGCATTTCGAACCAAGAGTAAATTTCATCTAGTCGTCTCTTCTAATCTAATTAGACCGGAACCAGCCCAGATGGTCCAAGTTCAACCCACAGCTGCATGACCACACGCCATTTCCGTTCGACGGTTCTAACCAAATCTGTGGGCTCTACAGTCAAGACAACGGATAAAACACTCTACTTTGATTGAGAGTCACTTCCAGTGAAGCCTCCTTGTTGCTATTGTGTAACACGTGCGGTTGACTCCGTCACACTAGCGGGAGGAATTGCGTCTCGGTGTGATACACTGCACGACTTCCGGTGACACGAATGACACACCTCGACACACGTCGACCACCACGCGCGTCAACAACTCACTCGTCACCTCGCTCTTGACCGCAAACTGTAGGTTCGTCAGACCGTCAGCGGTTTGCCTATTACGACTGTAAAACGAGAATCACGACAAACGTAATCAACAGTTATGAGCAATCATTGTCTACCTCTGAGTTAACAGCTGGTTGTTCCTGAAACTCGAACTGTAATCTCTCTCTCCATGCTCTAGTGACCTATACCGTCCTAAACACTTATCTCCAAAGCTTGGTTCCGGCCTGTGCAGCTGGAAACCACTGTTTAAAATTCTAAAGGCAGAAATTTGTCAGTACAGTATAATGTATGATAGCTAATTAACACCAATAACCTTCTGTACAAATCATCATCTTCCTTTCCCCAGCCGAAATAGACATTCGCCATCCCATTCATCTTTTCATACTGTTCAATGGTGAACAATATGACTCCGCCACAATACCACGAGAATGGAAGCTTGTAACCGAACTGTTGAACTAGAGCAGAATTCAACAGAAATTATACAATAATCCATTCGGACTGAATACAAGGCATTGTCATACCACAAGTTGCCAGATGTGTTGGGTTTCTCTCTGGATAACCATAAGGATTCTGATTATTCAACGGTAGCATATCAACATCATGAAGGCAGATGTAATCGAATCCTCGCTCTTTAGCCAACTTGAACCCAATGTTGCTGCAGTCAGAACAACATACCTCTGGTACTAGTCTGTGGTCAAGGTCTGCCCTATTTACCTGAGTTTGGCTCTATTGAAGAAGCCGATTGGACTTTGCTCAACAACTAATATTTGAAATGACAAGCTCTGATTGGTCAGGAAGGGCACCATGTGCTGCATTAGGATAGATATTTTACTGCTTCTGTTAGGTAACCATCAATTAAAGTCTGCTAGGCATATCTATTGTCTACAGTTGCTTGATTAGTAACCACTAAAGGACAGCTGTCACAAATCAAGTTGTTGACTACTGTCAGTTCAACTACTTGACATTTACAAACATAATTTGTCTACATCCTCAGTGTTATTTGATGGACAATGGTCTAATGTAGACATATTATGCTGAACTAACAAGCAGGCTGAGCAGGAAGACCATTGGCTTAGCCCAAGGACACAACAGTGACCACTGACAATACTTACATAACAGTAAAAAATCTAGCACTACTAGTTTACTCCACTTTATTGTGTTGACAGAGAGGCAATCTGTCTGTGTATCGTTTTGCTTGTTAGCAGCACTGAGGTCAAAGGTATAATATTCTCTCTACACTGTACCAGATATGAGCATCTGACGTCAGTGAGTAGTTTTGAGCTATACATCAACAATTGCTAAACCCTTTCCTAGACACTGCACTTACTAGTTTCACACAGACAAACAGACATAACAAGACAAAGCGCATCCATTGAACTCTTTAAAAACTGAATCCTTTCTAACGAATATTTGTTTGTAAATTACTGTACTTGAATAGAAGTCTAAACCCTTAGCTATTGCGTATTTAAACATTTACGGTTTACCACAGACAGTACATACAAAGAACTTTCGGGGTACAACATACATGTATGCTAATTCAACAATTCTTTTGTACACTCCTTACTTTCTTAAATAATTCATTTGAAAATTTACAAAAAGTTACCCACATGCAAATATTCACATACAAATAGCGATATCTACAGCAGCAACACTTGAACAGTAATCTGTTAAGGCTTAAGCACCAGTTGTTACAAAAGAACATGAACTGCTGCTAGCAAAAAGAGTAAACTGGCTGAGTTTAGATGTAAAATCGGGTACTACAGAAATAATCACAGACAGTAATGATATTTCAATCAGATAGTTGAATTACACTATACATACACAGACAGACAAACAGACCGACAGACAGACAAACAGACCGACAGACAGACAAACAGACCGACAGACAGACAAACAGACAGACAGATAGACAAAGATTCTTGCACTTAATCCCGATGAATTTCGTTTGGCAGCATCTCTGAGGTTGGACATACCTGCACCTTTTGTCAACTGGAACATCCAGTGTGAATGTGGCAAGTGGCAGATGAATATCATCTTCTTATATACAAACATGGAGGTGGGCCTGTGTGGCAGCATGATGAAATTATAAATGCAGAGCACTTGTCTACATGAATTAAAGATTTATCACACGAAAGAACATCATTGTGTACGACTCTGGGTGTAGCTATGACCTTAATGTAGCCACGGCTCATCCTTTCAGCCAAGACACTTTAAAGCAGGCAGCTTATACGAAGGTTTTGCTGCAGCAAGAAGGGAGGAAAGGAAGATGATCAAATACAAAAAACAACAACTTGCTGGCAATACATCAAGCCTCAATTTCACTCCTCTGGTATTTCAACATTTTTGGAACTTGGGGATCAGAAGCTACCAATTATTTATACAAACTAGCCAGAAGATCAAGAGACGCTGAAGGCTATACAAATGAAGCTGACTTTAGAGGTTCTGGAGGAAAAAATTCTCAATAATCTTACAATGATGTAATGCTAAATTCATCCTCCACAAACTGACTCGTATCTTTCCTGGAGAAGTAGATGAGAACATATACGATAGAGACTATCAAAGTAGCTTGCGTTAAACTAAGGTAAACTCAGTAGCTTGTTTGCATTTAGTGTTAGAAATGTAACGTAGAGTTTGTGTTTCAATAAACGAAATTGACAGACAGACAGACAGACAGACAGAAGACACAAGTTGACTGAAAAACAAACAAAATGTCAAGTTCAGTATATGATTGACAATTGTTCAATCAAGGGATGCAGCTCGCTTGAGATCCCTTCAAGGAAAGGGCTCAGGAGCCTGGCTAGATGCTATCCCCACCTCAAGAAAGCTTGTAATTTCTCTTGGACTTGGAAGCATTAATGAGGTTGGGTCTATGTTTACCCCTGCCTCAATCTATACTTGAATGCGATTGTGGAAAGACACTGGACACCGATGGATACCACCTCATTACTTGCAAGACAGGAGGAGATTCAGTTTGGTCACACAACTCAATGGTCTCTGCTTGGTCCGAACGTTTAAAACGTGTGTCACTTCCTCACACTATTGAGCCAAGAGACTGTTACAGCAGCTCTTAATCCAGACCTGACATAGATGTCCATAATGCAACTGACTTCAACGTTGAACTTGACATCTCTCTGGCACACCCGTGGAGCTCAGAAGTAATTTCACATGCAGTCACAACGGATGGACCAGCAGCTTCAAAAAGGGAAGAAAAGAAGATAGAGAAGTACAGCAAAGATTGGCACACTGGTGGAGATTCTCCTTGCTTGATTTCCTTAGTTTTCGAACATTTTGGACATTGGGGAATAGTGGAGAGAACTTTCTTCACCAGATCTCACTAAGATCACGTGATAAAGATGGAAAGCTGAATTCGATTGAATTTGAAACGTGCTGGAGGCAAATACTGTCGATAACATTACAACTTTGCAATAGCAGTGTTTTAGCTAAAAAGATTGACAGAATAGTTTGTAGTAACGACTCTGCAGATGATAGCTACAAACATCAGATGGCTGTTCATTAGAGTTTTTCTTCTATGACCACTATGGTCGTTTATCTTGAACACTGAGTGGTATATGTAGCCTTTTCTGTATTAGTGCTAATGTTTTCAATAAATGTTCTTTCACAGGCAGGCAGGCAGGCAGGCAGACAGACAGACAGACAGACAGACAGACAGACAGACAGACAGACAGACAGACAGGAAGACAGATAAACACATTAGCAGACACACAGACAAAAAGACAGCAAACGGAAAGACGAGCCTGAAAATGGAAGACAAGCAGACCGGAAGACAGGCAGACAAGAGAAAGGCAGATCAGAGACAGACAGACAGGAGACAGACAGGAGACAGACAGACAGGCAAGCGAACAGGCAAACAGACAAAATTTCAATATACAAGTGCACCCATGGCCGTTTGCCTGTATTCTATAGCACAAACCTACAATCAATTAAACCATCAAACACTAATTATGTGCAAGTATATATCTGCACAGCTAGAATGTGCAAGGAAATACTATAAAGAGAAAAATGTTATAGTTAATTAATAATGTTCAGTCAAATAGTAAACAGTACATTCCTCCAGTCAAAGATGCTTCTTTGCAACACAGGCACAGAAGCAGACACGAAAACAAGCAATACAACACCATGAAGGTGCCAGCTTGTGGGTGACCAAGAAATCTACCACAGGAAACCAGAACGATTCCTCATTTCTAATAACCAACCACATGTCATCAAACTTCTGGTCTAAAAGACTCCTCACTTCATTGTGATTAATTAATGTCATCAAGGCACTCAATTTAATAGACAATCAACAATAAGAAAGACACCTGTTTTACATACAGTCTGTGACATCCAATGAGGTGTGAAACATTCCACTGATTAAAACACTGCATCACTCACACAAGGCATCTACTCACCCCTGAGGCGTTAACATCTTCCTAAATCACTGATTTGGCCAGTGTTGTAAAGCAGCCACCTTCCGACTACTATAAATTGAGTAACCCTCACTGTGCATGCATGCCGAAACCATGTTAGAGTAAGTTGTTCCATTGATATTAAATATAGAGTTCCTACTAGCAAGTGCAGTAAGTACACTAGCAGTTATATGCATTACACACAGGAATCATCTAGCCTCGACACTAGGCCTTCTCCAGTTTCGGCAGTCCTTCCATGTGAGTCTAGCAATAGAGTTGTAAAAGTGAAGAATCCTGTACTTCCTTCATTTTACAGTGACAAGGTCATGTGAACAACCCTGTTGCTAAGCTCGAATAAAACGATTGCCCAAAGTGAAGGAAGGCCTAGCGTTGAGACTAGGAATCTAGTAAGTTCAATGCATGTGGGTACACAATACATATTAATTAACACATTATCCTATATATAATTGTGCTACGACGTCCATAGGAACGTCAAGCAGCCAAACGGATGGACCGCTCAGCACATGACGGTACCGAACAAGTGCGATTCTGACTGGGCAGCAAATGAGCTAATCCTTTGATATTGAAGCGTCAGCTCTGGCGCAACAACTTCCTTAGGAAACTCTCTAGGCGTCAGCTGTAGACCTTCTCCTTATAGTGTTTCTACGTACTTGAAAAAGGGTTAACTCCCGCGCCTTCCATGTATACGTACCCACGCAGTGAAGATCTACCACAAAGCATAACGGAAGTTGCACTACAGCCGATGCCTAGTAAGCCTACTAATGGAAGTAGTACTGCGCGTACATAGTAGTGACATACGCAGTACTTCCCTGCATTTCGCTATAAACACAAGAAGGAAGGAAAGAGAAAGAGAGAGACAGTACACGTAAAATTCTGCGGGTATTGGCTAGTTATTACCATTACACATAATAACAACAGTTAGGTATACTCAGGGTTGTCTCTAGCATACAAGAGGCACGGCGCTCCGCCATGCCTTGGCTTCCACTTGGTACAGGCCCCCATGCTTTGCTGTATGAGTAGGCAGGGATTAGCTATGAAGACAATGGACTTGAATTTGTATTTTGAAAAGTGGGAAGTTGTTTCAGGCTAACAAGTAGTTCCTGGGATGCTTGGTTTGAAGATAAGACCAATTAGGACAAAGACTGCCATATGGTATGAACTCAATTGTAATAAATGTACTCAAAGATAAACATTGGTGGTCTTGCACGCTGCCCACTATTTAGGTCAGTATTTGATGGTAACAAATGAAGTCTATAGATATCTGGCCTTCCTATCCTATAAAAGAAGGTTCTCAACTTGTTGAGGTCTGGAAATTTTCCCACTCGCATTAATATAGCTATCATGTGGTCAAGCACAGTGAAATATGACAGAGAGAAACTTTTTAAAAAAGATAAACCACTTTGTTCCTTTGGTGCCTGAGCATTCTGTGACAACAGTTTGTGGCATCTCAGCGTAAGCAAACCTGCATCAAAGCTTTTGTGGTCCAACCATAAAAATTGGAATAGGCGGGGCCAAAACTTAAGGTGGGCGTGGTTATTTCCGCCCTTCCAAAATCCTGGGAACACCCCTGTATTCAGTAATATTCAAGTTATTGATAAAGCTATGGATTTATAATAATGCTAGAATGTGTTTAGCTAGAATAGCACCAGAGTGTAAAAATCGGCCAGTCCATAGGAAATTTCAAAAGAATTAACATCTAAACACATTCTAGCATTATAAATCCATAGCTTCGTCAATAACTGTTCATGCATATTACTAACTGCTGTTATTGTTATTATACTAAATTCAGAAATATAAACAAAAATTAAAACTTAAAAAAATAAAAATAGAAAATTAAAAAAATTGAATAAATTATGTAGTGTGTACGCACATACATTGAATTGTTTGACAAATTACCGTAAATACTTATACCTTCACGAACTCTTTCAAATGAGCCTCTCGGTCACGGAACGGAATGACAACAGCAAGCCTATGACCTGCACCTTTCCCTCTCCGCTCTCCACCGGTCGCTCGTTCCTCCTCCGCCACACCCTTGCCCCGCACACGCACACCTCCTACTACAGCCTCGTGCCTCTCAGTGCCTGCACCAACAGCTCGGTGTGTCGTTTGTGGTCGAATTTCGGCGTTTTGTGCTCGACTAGTGCGACTAGAAGTCGCTCTGCTACCGGGTAGAACGCTCGATTTCCTTGATGATTCCCAGAACAGAAGCAACGCGCAACAGCATGAGATTAGGAGCAAGCATGCCACTAGATACTTGACTAGACGTCGCAGACGTGCCATAGAGACGACAGCTACCGCATTGACACGTCAAACACGTGACTAGACTATAGTAGTTGGTATCAACGAGTGATTAGGCGTGGTTGCCAACAAAGTCGCGTGCTATCCACGTGTGCGACTGTTGCTAAATTTGTGTGTGCACACACGGGCATGTTTAGATGCGTTCTCTCAGTGGGCGGTAGCAATTGACCGCAGATATGTAACGTGTCATTTCCGACCAATCAATGCACTAGGTTCTCATTCTTCCCCCGCCTGATTTCCATGCACGACACATCAAAGTCTTCGCTCCCAATAATATAATCCATAAAATAATATTAGATGTTGCAATCCTGACATAGTCACTGCCACACGCGACGACCAGGAAGACAGAAGAGGCAAATGCTGGTCGTCTAGAGCGCGCAGGAGAGCAACAATCGAGCAACTTCAGTTGAGTCGCGAACTGATTAGAATCAGTGTGAAAGTTTGTCACTTCGAGGGTGTTGAGTATGTCGCCACCAACAAAACAACGAGCCGCAACGATGTTGCTGCTACTTCTTTTCTCTGTCATCATCATCAGTGTTCACTCTGACAGCCAGGAATCTAATTTCGAATTCCAGACAACAAAATTTCGACGGACCTCAGAGGGACGACGCCAGACATCCACATCTAGACGCAATACGAAGAAGGAAGTGACCATCATAGCAAAGACACGCAGGAGATTGCAACGGAATGTCAGCAGTGTGACCACATTCGTCGACGGTGTGCCGGTCTGGAGCAAGGAGTCGGAGATGTTGATGCCCGAGGGGTTTTCAGACCGCCGCGTTCGTCGGTGGCAAGAAGAAACTCGCCGTCTGCAGATCAGAACGATTCTGCCGGGTCAATGCGGACGGTCGCCTAATGCTCTCGTCGTTTTTGACGATGGAAGGAAGGCATGCAGCAGGTAAAGTGCATTCTTGATTCAATAAATTCATTATCTTGTAATAATTCCGGGTTTCGGTACGTATGCGTAACCAGGGATGGCTGCTTCAGGCAGATGCTGGGAACCCTTGCACTTTACATTATGGAGCTATAATAAGACTATAGATAGAGGCGTGCAAATCAATGCCAACCCTTAGTCAGTTGCTGGTGTGAGGAAAAAATGTATAAATGGGCATTCAGTTGTAGAGAGGATGCTAATGGTTGTATTTCTTACTAAATGTTTCGCTCTGGTCTCAGCATGCAGCCAGATCACTAGATCACGTGTACCAAGTGTACGTAGATCACCATGGTACTGCACGTGCTCTCGCTAGGGTGGAGTCACCTACCGTGTGAATCAAGCACAGCCTACGCATGAAGACCAAGCTAAAAAGAAACACACTTAGACAAACTACGGATAACATAGATTTGCATACATAGACCAAACTAAAACAAAAACACTTAGGCAAACTACAGATACATAGATTTGCATACAATTCTATATTTATTTCAATTTGAGTGAACGATTTGCATTTGATTCGTAAATATTTCTAAATGTATAGAACATTTGTTATTATTTTGTAGAATGAGAAAAGATGACAATGCCATCATGGGTGATAGCTACTCATTTGCTCTCAGTCGCCTGCTTGGCACCCATTATGTACCCAGTACCATATTGTCAGACATAAGAACTGAACAGTGGAGAGCAGCTGCTTCTTATTTCAAGAGTTATGGAAAGGATGTCTTTCCATTTGTTCTTGTGACAGAGTGGATCAACAATGCAGGGAAAGCGTATGTTCCACAGATACTGAGAAGGACGCACAGTCATGTCCGACCAGATGAGACATTAGCCAGCCTGAGGAGTGATGAAATTCGGGATCTTATGCAGTGGACTGACATGGTGTTGTTTGACTACCTGACAGTGAACACAGATCGAGTGATGAGTATGTTGTATAATGAGCTGTGGAGCAAGGGGATTATGGAACGGCCAGTCCCTAACTTGCTTCAAGAAAAAGATGGCTTACTATTATTCCTTGACAATGAGCTTGGATTAATCTTTGGTCAGACCACTATTGAACAATTAGATGTATATAGAGCACTTCACAATCAAATGCTGAACAGTACGTGTGTATTCAGACTAAGTACAGTTGAGAGAGTCAAAGAGTTGTCACAGTCAAAAGACATTGGGAGGACAATCAACGAAATGTTAAAACATTTGGATCCACTAGCTAAGGAGCTGGGCTTATTGGTGACAAAATACACTGACAAACTGCAAAGTAGAATTGATGATGTGTACAGACACATGAAGACTTGCTATAACACAAGCAAGTAACAATATTAATGATCATACTTATCAGATGAACTGATAAGTATATGCCAGTACATGTATAGTTTGGTGACTTGGCAAGATGCTATTTATTACTTACAAAATATTGATACAATAAATACAAACATGTGAATTTGTTTAAAGTTTACATTCATTTATTTCAAGATGATTTTAATAAAATAACTCGTTCATTAACTTGTCCATCTATTTTTGGAGAAAGTCCCGGCTCATAGCTGACCACGTGTGCAAGAAGCATCATGGCTGCAGTTAAGGTAGTTGCTGGAACTGCTGAAGCTGGGTATGCTAACGGATCAAGACACGAAGCTCGTTTTAACAATCCAATGGAAATGGTACTGAAGCCTGATCGAACACTGCTAGTTGCTGACAGCGGAAATCATTGCATCAGACAAATAACAGCGGATGGCGTGGTTACACATTACGCTGGAAAAGCAGGGATAACAGGGAACACTGACGGTCATAGATTAAAGGCACGTTTTAACACTCCAACGGGTCTTTGCCTTACAAAGGATGGCTCTTTGATAGTTGCAGACACTGACAATGGCACCATTAGAAAGGTAAGGTAATAATTAATTAATTTGACGTCTCCACTAGATTAGTCAAAACATCTACTGTACAATGCTTTATTTGATTCACTGTTTTGTATTTTGTATTCAACGTGGTAAAGATTGACTCACAAGGCATTGTGAGCACAGTAGCCGGGAAGGCTGAGAGGACTCGGATGAAGGAGACTTATAAAGATGGTCCAGGGTTTGAGGCTAGGTTCTGTAAACCTACCAGTGTGGAAGTCTGCGAAGAACCATCTGGCAAAGACTTTATTTTTGTCAGCGACAATGCATATCATTACTCTATCAGGTATGGGTACTTACGGAAAGTGACACTTGAAGAGGGTGATTACCATGTTACTACAATCAGCAGCAATGATAATGGATATTTTCAATGTCCAAAATTTGCCAAAGCGTCAGAACTGACGTTGAATTCTCCGGATCAAATATGCAATTCAACCTTGCAAGACTTCTCCTTCTACGTCATTGATAAGTGTGATCAAACACTTATTAGAGTCTCATTCAGCAGCAGCACAGATGAACTTGTTGTCTTCAAATCAACTTGCAGTAATATTCCACAATCTCATCATGGTCACTGTGGAGTGGCAGTTGATTCTTCTGAAAATGTGTATGTTGTTTCTACTGCAACAAAGGCTGTTGGAGTGTTGTCTCCGCTAGGTGTTTGGGGCACCTTAGTTCTTAGTAATGCCACAGATTTGCTATCTCCATCTCGGCTCCTGTTTGACGTAGAATCAAACTGTCTGTTTGTGTCTCAACAGCACAGCATACTCAAAATTGTTCTACCCATGACAAGACAGTCTATTCCAGATTGCAAATTAATTCAAAGTCTGGGCACAATCATTGATAAAGGCAATGGAGCTGACGTTGTCATCACAGTTAGTGAGCGTAAGCTCCATGCTATTAAAGAGATCTTGTGTCAAAAATCTCTCTATTTTCAGCGAATGTTCTCTACTCCCATGAGAGAGTCTGCACGCAAATCTCAGTCCTCATCTATAGCCATTCATGACTCTTCTTTTGAAGCAGTGAGGGCTGTTATATTTTGGATAATGTTCGATGTCATGATACTAACCACTGAATCAGATGTTGACAATATTGTTGACACTTTCCGTCTAGCTGACAGCTACCTTCTTAACGAGTTGAGAGACAAATGCGCTGCACTCCTTATGAGATGCATTGGTATGGCAAACGTGTTTGACCTACTGAATCTGGCTGAGAAGACATCACATGTGCTGTTAAAGATGGCTGCCATTGACTTTATATTGGAAAACTTGAAAGCGGCTAGGAGACAACCCAAGTTCAATGACATAAACACTGAAGTCATGAAGCTTATTCTGAGTCAAGTCAAACTTTGACTATTTCTACTAGCACTAATGTTTTCTGATCACAAATTGAATTTGCTATGTTTAGAAAAATGAGCACAGTATAAACACACATAAATAAGATCAGAAGATGTACATCATGCATTCCTTTGCAGGTAGGACATCAAGCATAACCAGCTTCTTATTGGCATGTAGAGAATAACCAACTTCAGCCTAGCAATTCTCTGTAGCTCTGCTCATTGTATGAGACATACCTCTTCCAGACTGACTGCTTACAGCACTATTACGTATTTGGAGACTTTAATTCTGAGGTTGGCTGTGCTAGACAGTAAAACCAAAACTATTTGAGAAAACTAGTTATCAACTAAAAATGAAATTACATTGTCAATACCCTACCAATTTGTTCACAATATCAAAAGATATTTTGAAAGAAATTGACAACATTTTGAGTAAATATTTTTGCAACTTTTGGTACTCAATATGGTACAGCTGTACCTAGACTTACCTTGCTCAGTGTATTATTCTATGTTGAGATAAACTATCTTACATAATCTTCATTTCCAATATTGTTTTATCTCCCATCACAGTAAGTACACTAGCACTAAAGATTATGTTCGAAGTTGATTCCATTGGTATGGAAATAATACATTATTCAGCTAAAGAAATAGACAAAACCAAAAAAACAGCATCGCCCTGGCCTTAATTAATTAATACATTGGCCTAGTTGTGGTGCCAGCCCAGAGGCTCCACATTTTTATGAGTATTTCCATGCAACTTCCCAATCGCACCCTGAGATATAGACCTGGATAGAAAGTAATTTAGTTGACACCTAAAGACACTGATAAACATACCAACTGAGCAAGCAAGACTATGAACCGAAACGAGTTTGCCCAAAAGAAAAGAAGTCTCAGCCATCACAAAGTCCAATTTATACAACCTCAAAAGTCGTTCTTCTGTCAGTTCCTGACTACCATTGAAGAGAGTTGTGTACAAGGAACAAACTAGCCAGACATAACCGTGCCCTCCAGAGATTCTTTCCAACTTCCAGAGGACTGCATCAAGAATGCACAAAATATGTTAAACAAATTCAGTGCAGCACATACTAAGTGTGCTACACAAAGACTATGTTGCCACGTGCCAGGCAGATTAGTAATATAGATATTAGCATTGTAGGATGCCCAGTTTAGCTATGTGAGACTTTCACTACCATAAGATATCAAACTGCTACAAAGCAGTAGCAGCACCTTCAGGGCTGGGTCAATTTGCAGTTAGTCATTCAAGCTCATATGCCATTAAACACATCCAAGCATTCACTCCTTGTAATATCAATATACAGTACATGCATAGGTTGATTTTATGTTCCGATCAAAAACATGGCATACCGTCCAAACCCTTCATTGCAAAACTACCACATTTCCCACTTAGCAATACTAAACAAAATATCCCACAGCAATTCTTATCTTTATAGATTAATAAACTACACTTTTCATTCATGTGTATCCTGCCACAACCGAGCTTGTATCCGCTGACCAATCCAATGCAGGAGTGGACTGAAGAGAATCGTCAATAGAAGGACTGTGCCTCAACCCTTGTAGTGACATAGGAACTTTTGGCATGCACTGAAATCGATCACAGAAAGCTCGAGCAGTCACCAGGGCCTGCTCCAAGTCTATGTGTCCAGCCAAGTCATTGATATACTATAATACACAATCAGATGTAATACAGATTAAAAATATATGTAATATAAAATAGATCACATCTGATACATAAAATAGGGAATACATCAGATGTGATATAAAATACAGTCAAGTAGAGCAAATCACAGTGACAAAGTCACAGGTGCAACCAGATTAGTAAATAGCCTACTATTTACACAAAATAGTTGTTTATTTAATCTGTTATACCCTGATCAACATTAATTAATTATGCACCTGGTAGAAGTAAAACTTGAATATTGTTCTGACACACACTGAACCTGCCTGACCGGTTCTACCTCACTAGTACTAATAATAGCAAGTGTGTAATACCCCGTTTACACGAGCCGAGCCAAGCCAAACCGTGCCAGCCCAGTATTCCAGCCTGTGTTTACACGACATACTGTAGAAGTGAGCCACCGGGCTTGCCATTATGTGCATTAGTTACTTGAGATTGACATAGCTCGCATTAGCTCATGTTTGCAATGGACAGAATCAAAGCTACTCGCGTTTTTCTTTATGGCTTTACAACAGTCATATCAAGAAATGCGTAGGACATATATGAGATGTCGTACTATTTATACCAGTCCTAGGTTTATCGCCAGGCAACTATTGCAGCAACGAGTTCAAAAGCTAATTTTCTTGCTCATCTTGGTTGCTCCAAATTGGATAAGGCACAGAGTCTCTCTCTCGCTCCACGCCATTTGTAAAATTAGCATGCACAGCTCGTTTTCCAACACGCCATGCGTTTACACAATGTACTTGACCCAAGCCAGTCCGTGCTAGCCCGTTAGAAAGGCTTGGCATGGCTCGGCCCGCTTACAAGTGCTCATGTAAATGGAGTATACGTCTAACCAGTTCAGTCCACTACCAAAACCACAATTCTTATAACTACAATTTCCTGATATCAATGCTACACGTACTATACTACATATCAAGTGCATAGTGTTTACCTTGAGGATATCGTTGAATCCCAGGTTGTTCTTCATAATTTCATCTTTTTGATGATGAAGAATTCCCAAACACATAAACAAATGAAACTCTTCGGAGAGATGGTTGGACCAAAGAACCTGCCATCACACATACTAACATCAAATACCATTGCACCAAGTCCATTATCCAACAGCTGTTACTTACTTCCCATACTCTCATTGTCTCCTCTATTGAAAATTCACGTTTAAAGCGGCACAACAGCCACCGAAAGCAAAAGTATACATTTTCTGATTCTTGTTTTCCTACATACAATGCAGACTGATTTACATTCCCGATGAAGCAGGCAGTTTGCAAGTTTCAAACTGACTGAGATAGTGACCAAATGATGGCATCATGAGCCTAATCAGTGTTGACAACTGTGTTAACTGAGTCTTCATGCCAAGCTGATCCTCTGCAAACTGTTCATCCTAAAACAATAAAGAATGTAAATGAAAGTGATATTCAAAAATTAATGTTTTAAATACACCAAATAACATCCACAACCAGATTTCATTCTAATTACCTATGTAGACATCTACCTCTAGTGCCTATGAAACTGTCTAGCACTTGCTATACTGTAACCAGTAGAAGTCAAAATTCGACTAAAGTACAACAGATATCTTACCACTCTACCACTCATAAATCCGACAAAGCACCAAAAAGCGTCCACCTCATCATCCATAACTATTACAATAGGCGACAACAGATCGCTCATTCCTTGCACATAACCTACAGACACTTTCTTCAAAATAAACAAAGTAAGACTGACGGGTGATTTAAGATACCCAAGTTAAAGTTGTACATTCCATATGTCATTAAAATGTCATTGAGAAGAACTAGTCCTCTTCCATGACCATCTTTGTAATACTGAAGTAAACGATCTGTTCGCTGGACATCTTTCTCTATAATTCACACAAAAGTAATTGATTCCTCTTTCATTATGCCCATGCTTGTTTGAATATTAGTCTATCATTAACAATGATGTCAATCATCAAACTGGTTATTAGTAGCCTCGAGGATTTGTCACTGAACATTGTAAAATACAATAGTGCATATGTTGCATTAGCCTCTGTTTGTCATACTTTGCGTTACTTAAAAACCAAGAACCATCTCATACACCAGAATCCATGTACCTAGGTTTCGCATAAAGTTCCATTAAAGTTTTAGCTATAGATTAGCAAGTATCAGATTAAGTTAATGAGAACTAACCTGTTATAATAGCAACTACACTACTAGTAGTGTACAGTTCAACAAAAACAAAGTAACACAAAATAAAGAAATTAACATATACACTAACAATGCAAACACGTCTAGGTGGACATGCAAAAAATACACCAATAAACAAGTCAATAGCTAAAAAAGGGACAAACAAACAAAAAATAAAACAAAAGATAAAGGTAAATGGATGGTAGGCAAATCACTGGCTTACAGACAAACAAAGAGTAAATAACGATAGATGTTTCGATCATGAGTTCATGTCATTTCATTCTGTGTTTCTCAACAGTCACCTGCACATATGTTTTAGATGGCTAGTCCAAATGTAAAACATTATCATATTGTAAACAATCGGAATACACAAAGGAATCATGCTATACTTGCATCAGCCATGACACAACAGAATGACCTCAGACCTGTTTAATTAAAACTTGTGCAAGATTCCAGTCACAAACTGATCATAACATGCCATATCTCAAAGGCCATCGCAAAATGTTGGCATAATTAATTAAATGAAATTGCTGCCAACAATTCTGCTCATTGTACAACGTTTGTGTCCCACAATGGCTATGTTGCCACCGTTGTAACTAAATAACTTTTAATTTTGTAGTTATAATCTACAAACATAGAAACACAATGTAACCTAACAGAACTAAACTAATGGCGTAAAAACAAACACAGTAGTCCCTATTGTAAAGTATGTCACACAAACAGTTAAACTCTACCAATAAGGTGTTGTCTATCTTTGAGCAAGGTGAAGTTATCCAATTGCCTCGCAGACATAGTTGACCACTGCTTTTTCATAGTGTAATACTCTTCTCTAAAACACCGTTATACTTGCATCAGCTATAGCAATCAGTACCATGCCAACCATACGCTTTTTGTTCTCTGTGAACGGCTCTTTCTGAGTCTGTAGCTGTATAATCACAATAACCCAAGAGAAACTTCCAAACTTCTCGTCTCAACTCAGGTTCCACACCCTTGAATAAAAATAAAAGCAGAATCACCAACAATTACATTACATTTCTTTATTTATTAGAACACATTCACACTTGACAATAACAGAGCAGAACGGTAAATATACAAACAAAAAAACATGACGACATCATGAGTTGTAACATAAGACTATATGACTTGCTGTACTTCTTGTCTGTATCAAGAAAGAAATCATATGTTGGTAATAGAAACAGACCTACTAATATCTATAATATACCAAAGCGCCAAAATCAAAACATTTACAAATAAGAAAACAATTTCATCAAATTATCATCAGCATTCCAAGACTAGCAATGAATACATCCAGTTCTTGCAATACAATTTATCACTCGTTTACATACCCCTGAGAAGACTCGTGCCTTAAATGAAACAACATCGCAAACACGCCCTTCAGTATCAAGATAGCTTTTCCATTCTGACGTAGTCATAGGCGTTAGTCGTTGTTCAGTTGCCAAAGGTTCTGGGGACGAGTCCTTCACAACAACCTCATATCCATTCTGGCTAGAATGACAATCTAAAATAGTGTCATCTGCTAAAAGACTGTCATCTGCTAAAAGACTGTCCTCTGTCATCGCTTTCTCTGATGCTGGTCGTCTTTCTTCCAGACCAGTCTTGTTACCTAAAGCACCTCGAATGAACCGTGTGACACGTGACAGTCCACCCATGGCTCCAGTAAGGGCCTCACCAAACAAACTCTACAAAGTCAATTGAATAATTAGAATCAAGTCAACCATTGTAATGTTGGAATGAAATTTCCACACAAATTAGTGAGATTAGCTAACTCACCTATCAATCACAAAACAAGAAAGAGAGCTACAGAGACATGGTGCTTGTAACATCAAGCAGACATGTCACAATGTGTACACCTAATATTGTATTTTCTAAATACTAGTAGTAACACATCATTGACAGTTGTCAACGCTGCCTTGTAAGACATGAATAGGTCAAAGATTTATTAAACTGTGCTTGGACATTTTGTTGTTGTCATACAAGCTTCCGATACGCCCTACAGACATTCAGATTATCCGGGACATCTCGCAAACTTTAACTTCCCAAGTTATTCGGTAAACTGTTGAGTAGTGTGACTCTGCTGGAATAATAATAATAATCAGTACACCCATGGATTTAATTTAGACATGTACATACAGTCTGTGTCAAAACTACCGACACATTTCCGGTTTATTTGTGAAAGTCTTTCCAAATTTCCAAATTTTGGAATTGTGTAACTGTTTCCGTGCCGCACTCTCTGTTCACAAATAACATTTTGTCTGCGGTGTCTGGCATCCTTTTGTCTGGCTCCTGAGGCATAAAAATTATCAGTATAAAGATGCTACTTCCACTTGTGTTCTTGAATTTAGCTTCGTTGCTACTTCTTCGTCGCTGAAAAATGTGCAACAGATGTTACTGGGTACACCAATATTTTGGAGCAAGGAGGTAGCAGGGAGGGAGAAGGAAAGGAGAAGGGAGGGAGAAGTAAGGGAGCAGAGAGCTTACAACAATCTTGTCCGTGAATTGTGTCTGTTCAATGCAGAGCCACATTTAAAGGAATGCTCGCATTTCAAAGCTATTTGGCTGTCACTGCAATACAATATCAAGCAAAGATATCCTGGATAAGTGTGACCACCTGATTTCATGCTAGCCTACGATTGGTCAAACTTCAGTGGCAGCAAGCGATTTGCTGCAGAGATAAAAAGACATTCTTATCTCCTGTGGCATGCCACTGGCACTTGGAGCATGCCATTCTTGCCACCTGCTGCAAACTACACATACTGTGAACACGGCTTAAGTCAATACACAAAACACACATACTAACAGACATGCTGCCCAATTTCTATGTACTTACTGTAGTGAGATTGGCTGCATCATCCTCATCATAGTCCAAACCATGAACGCTGTGCCTCAGTGTTTGAACTGATTTATCCACAACGTAGAGTGATGCATCATCTTCTTGCTTAACTCTAACTCACAAAACCTCAAAACATCACACAATAAACACTTGAAAGCATACAAATCAGCTCACTTCGACAAGCACAAAGATTTTTGAAGTATCTTCAGAAACTCTTTTATGCCTCCAAGATGGAAATATAAAGATGGTAAAGTTTCTCCGGATGTGAGAGAGAAGACAACATAAGACCACTTCAATTGAGATCGAACTATTTTCACTGACTCCACTTCAACCAGTCCAAACTGCAAATTATTGCTTCCACACACAGGATCTACAAAACACAATCAGTAGTCAAGATGACATACTTATGGTATTACAGCCTACTAGTAGTAATCGCCTTCCAAATTGGTGTACCAGCAACGTCAGACTAGAACTTTAGGAAGGCATTCTCTTTTGGCATAATTTCAATAACGACCAGCAAATGTAATTAGACTCAAGTGTTGTGTAGTGTAGTTTCAAAAATATCAGCTACAATAACACCAATGTAAACTGGTAATACCTTTTTTAAGAAAACCAAAAAATTCAAGAAAGTACTAACCATCCCCAAAAAGAAAGCTCCCCATGACAACATAGATTTAAACTACAGTGACTTACTTCCATGACACTTTCATATAGTTAGTCTTTCAACCCTGGTAACAAGGACGTACTATTTGAACAATAACTCTCATTGTCAACAGTCCTGTGTATGTTTAGTAGCACACGCAAACTGTTGAAAGTGTGAGTTAGATCAAATGCATGTTTTAGAGAAATGAACATACAGTGAACAACATACTATAACCTGACTACAACTATTACACAATGCCAACTGCCTGAAGGCTTGCCTCACTATTTAATTAAGTAGATCTTGACTCTATAAAATTTATAATAGATTGTAATGTAACTATATTACTACTACTACTATGTAGTTGAAAGACAAGGTGTATTTGATAAATTCAGCAATAGACTATGTACACATTAACAGCAAAGTACTACTGAATAAAACACTCTAGTAAAGAGTTAGATTTGTCTAATAAAATGGTTTTAGTCTTTTTATGCAATAATCGGCTCTCAGCAGTCACTGAGAGAATGCTGTCTTGAGTGTTCAATTGACGTCTTCATATTCTGCAGCCACGTATGCACATAATAGACAACCTCAAAAGGGTAAACACAAGCCGACATCTTAACCAACAGATTGTGGTGCTGTATGTTGTGTCGTTCTCTTCTGATAGTTGTGAAGCCAGCCGTTTGATGAATGTAGTTGTCAACTGGCTGGCACTGCACATGCAATACTATGTACTGCTGTTGCTGCTACTACAGCACTGCTACTTGCATTGTTGTTCAGTTGTGTTGCAATGTAAGAATACAGTATTATTATACACTGTCTGAAGGCTTAGGTTGTCTACGACAAATGAACACAGAAATGTTGCATAGATCTGAATACATACTAAGAGAAAATAAATTTCCCAACCTTCCTTCTGCATAGAATGATGTATAGATAAGGGCTCACGCTGTATATTGCTAAATGCTTTCATACTTAAGTGTAACACTTTTCCAGTAACTACATCTTGATGCATGTAAGGCAGCATGCAAACAAGTCAGTAATCATCTATACTCTCCAAGACAGCAAAATTGTATGATTGAACTCACTTCAATCCTAAAAGTTATATGAGCCAAACTATGGAAACAGACAAACTAGTGTTCACAGGCACTTCCGCCCCCAGACTTCTACACTATCAAAATTTGCTGTATTACACTAACCCAACCACTCTATTGATTATTATTTCATTAACTGCAGTATCACCAGGAGTGTACCTGGGGCATTTTAGGGGTCCATTCTTTTAGTGCTGTAATAGACCTCTCAGTCACATGTCAGTTCAACATTCTCTATTCTAGTGAATCTATTTACTAGTTACCAGGTCTATTGGAAGACATTCGTAAGTATACATGTAATGTTAACACTATACACTGCACATGCATTACGCGACACACAGTCTTGGAGTCTAAATCTGCATCTCGAACGTGGAACTTAGACCAGCACTTCAGCAGCTACAGCTTTTATGTACACAGCTGGTGCAAATATTGCATGCAGATTCACTGCAGAGGCGGATTCAGGATGGGCACTGGGGCACGTGCTTCCCGGCAGTAGAGATTGCATACATTGCCAAATGAAAACCTCGGAATTGCTGCTGCCAGGCATTCCATTGCAAGATGACTTCAAAAATTCAAGCATAAACCGTGATGAATCGAACAAAATCTAGACGGTTAGGTATAGGAGTAATGTAATTGTTGTGTAGTTAATACAGTGAGACAGCTAAAGTCCTAGATAATAACGAACCATAGAGTGTCGAAAAATTACAAATTATAGTATACATAGAAAAACAGACCTCTGACTGAAATGGGTTGGTTCGTTCTAACCCCCCTAAAACCCTCCCCGAAACCCCCTAAGTATGCACCTGAACACGTGAGGCTGAGCAAGTTATTGTAATAAACAATAAGAATAGACTATAAAAATTGAAACAGGAATGATATTTCAAGAGTTTCATGTTCTTGTTGTTTCACTGTACTGGCTGTACCTCACGCAAAATTCTTGAGGCACGCACATTTATAACCCGAAAGCATTTATAGAAGCAATGTGAAAGAAATAAATATTAAATAAAAGACTCCATACCACTAGTAGTAGGTGCAGTGTCTGAAGCTCTTGGTTGGCAATTGACAATACTCAGTAGTTCCATGCTAAACAAAAGACAATACAGATTACGACTACAAACATGTCTCCATTAGCTCTAAGTCCAGACTCTATACTATTGCACATAACAACATCACATTGCAAAAATTGTTTCACAGTCATTGACCATCACAGTACATGCAATAACAGCCTTGATGCATTATTCTCATTTCATCAACTATTTTAACAAGAATTCCCTAGGCTGTATTCATGAAAGATCTCTACTATAAACCGTTTCTACCATCACAGCAATTGTATCCAGATCCGTGTTTTCAAACAAGACAGTTCAAAATATGTTTCGTATTGATTCCATTGACCTTATAATATTAACACTACAAACGCCACAAATCCTACAAACATTGTTTTCAAGTGCTTCTGCTAACTTTTGTTAATCATCAAGTACTTCTATTCAAGGCCTCTGCAGCACTGTAGGAGCAAAATTTAAACATATGTGGTCTTTACATGGGCGTGGTTTATGGAATGCCCTTGTCAAGTGCAACTGTGACCTTACCACTTTATTGATATTAACAAGTATCACACAGCGTTTCAAAGCAGCAGACAAAGTCGCTAGGTACTTTACTTTCTCTGCATGTGTATTACAGTTTATTATACATTATACTGTAGTAACATACCTTAAAAATATATTACTTATTTAATTACCTAACACCAAGACCAGAAGCGGATGCAGACCAAAGTCAACTTTCGAAAATCTCATGGCCACACAGGTTGTGTGGCGTCCTACGGCCCTGCTCTGTTCACAAAGTCTTGCTTAGTCACTCTATATAATGGCAAATGACAATCATTGTTCTTGATGCCTCGTGAAGGGTTTAGTTTTATGAAGTTTTATGAAACGTATCAGACAATGTATAGTAGTCAACATAGCTTTTCAAACTTTTGTTAATTTAAAACTAAAAGTCTAAATAAAATAGTCCAAATCAGTAGACACACGAATGTCAATAATAACATTGACATTTAACAATGTACTGTGCCCTCTTGTTACATTGTCTCATTCAACAACTTCAGTACGGTCTGTTTATCAAGTATAATTATGTACTCACTCTTCCGTAATAGACAATCGGTCTGATGATGTTCTGTTCACTGTCTGCCTAACATATCCCGGTGGAAGGTATGTTCTAGGTTGTATTTGTGGAGAAGTTTCAGGTTTCTCAATAGAACCTACACATTCACACAAGTTGTAACACAATAAAAATAACTAGACAAAATATAATACTAGAATTCATTGCAGGAACTGAAGTTGCATCAATAACCGTCCAATCATGATCGGTAAAAACATCTTCCCCAAGAGGTGAATGGGGTTGCCACTCAATGAAAGATTCTCCATCCTAACAAACAACAAAGGCAAAAAGGGCATCAACTTTTTCCAAAAGTCTGTAGACGACTTTTTTTGACATCTACTGTGTTGATCTATTTGGCGAGCGAAGCGAGCCTCTCTCTTGTCATGTCAATTGAGGTCAAGATATTATATTTATATACATTTATATATATATATATATATATATATATATATATGGCAAATGAAGGGTCGGATCGACAAAACGATGATGCCAGATGAATGCAATTTTGAATTTTGACTCTGCGACACATGAACGAAAAGTTGAATCAAGGATTCCCTTTCGAGGGCTCAACACAGTTACAATTTCGCAGCGAGAAGAGTGAAGTGACTCTCAATTTCACTCCTGTACGCAACTAAAGAGCAAAGGAAACTGACGCATGACAAAAGGAATGAGAAGGAAAAGGTAAAAGAAGAGAAAAGTCTGTTTTTTGAGTTTCTGCACATTACTTTGGCAGAAATTATTGCTATGCAACCATTGTTACGCGACTACATGACCACTGTTAAGTGACGAGCTAAGTAAATGAGTGAGATAATTAAAGCATGAACAAAGAATTCAAGACAACTACACCAGCATAGAAAGCAAAGGGGCGGGGGCTTCAGCCCCCTCGCTCAGTGTAAAAATTGAAATTTTCTGTGCCGGTGACTTTGGAAATCTGTTTAGCAAGGTAACTTTTGCTTACTCATGATGACAAACAAGGTACAGCCCCGTGCTCATAAACATCTTCCTACGATCACTGCAACTAGAAGAAGACCTACTGTGAAAGCCTGTTTTCTAAGTTTCCGTGTTTGTTTTACAGTTACACAACCATTGTTACGTGACTAGGAAAAGACAGATCAGAACACCATCACTCGCCAAACACAATGCTAACGAGCATTTACTAATATTGGTGTGTATTACACATTTGTTTGTTACTTGACTGTCAACGTATGACAGTGAACTCACCATGCCATTGTGTGTGTGTGTGTGTGTGTGTGTGTGTGTGTGTGTGTGTGTGTGTGTGTGTGTGTGTGTGTGTGTGTGTGTGTGTGTGTTAATCTCACATAGCCAGGCCTCTTTCTGTGGCGTCATTGGGTCTGGTGAACAACCTTTGATGTCGCTGTGTGCCGCATAGCCAAAAATCAGCTATCTAAAGACCAGATTTGGTTTCTTAATACTTCACTAAAGACCAGATTGGTATGCACGCAGTACAATCTTATCACATTAACTTCTCTTGTTTCGTAGAAAACAACTCAAAGACTACAGCTAGAGTTGTTGCTGTTTATGAGATCTGCATGTCTACAGCAGCAATTAAAAGCGGCCACGGAAACGTTGACATGAACAGACTTTGATTTCATGCAGCCATGATCGACGTCTTACGTAGTGTTGTGCACTCATGTCACAATGGAGACTGAATGCAAACATACTGGATGGGTATGAACGTACTCGGGTTTTTTTGCTGTTTGACGTCTAAAGCGACCGGAGACAGTCCAGAGTGAGCGATATCTGGATGGGCTGGAGCTGACATCATCAAAACAAGATGAGTCGTATTTCTGTGTTTGGGTAATCATCTCATGTGTTTTGTGCATTGCTTTACATCGAGTATGTTCGCATCCATCAATATGTTCGCACTCAGTCTCCGTTGTGACATGAACGCACAATGCTACGTATGACGTCAATCATGACAGATTGCATAGGAGCCTGTCAACGTCAACGTTTCCGCGGCCGCGTTTAATTGCTGATGTAGACATGCAGATTTCACAAACAGTCATAACTCTAGCTGTAGTCTTTGACTTGTTCTCTAAGAAACAAGAGACGCTAATTAAGACAGGATTTCACTGTGTGCATACCAATCTGGTCTTCAGTGAAGCATTTAAAAAGCCAAATCCAGTCTATAGATAGCCGAGTTCTGGCTACGTGGCACACGGCGACATCAAATTCTGTTCACCAGACCCATTTTCGCCCGGAAGTATGACGTGGGGCAAAGGGGTCTGGCTACACAAGACTGTGTGTGTGTGTGTGTGTGTGTGTGTGTGTGTGTGTGTGTGTGTGTGTGTGTGTGTGTGTCATTTCAATTATCAAAAAGTCTGATTGTCCGGTCAATTGATTACCTAAACAACTGGTTTCCACCGAAAAAGTCTAGACAACCGAGGTTACTGTCAACATTTTCAAAAATTACTGTTTGTGTAAAAATTCCTACACATAACACCAAACATTACTTATTCAACTTCAATTCTATTTCTTTGTATTTGTATTTCTTTTACTACGAAAAACTTCCATCAAGCCAAACTGTTTATACTGTCAATTCTTAATTAAATTGCTGTTGAGTTAGTCATGGTTTTGCTCTAGTTACAAGACAAAAATACAGTCATCGTACGTTCTGTACAGTTGTGAAGTGTGTTGAGCCCTAAGATGGTGGCCTAACAAATCTCTAAACGCGCAATTAACACTTAATTTCTTTCAGAGTAAGAGGACGACTGACTGTAAGAAACCCTACGCTCATTTCAATAAAACAGCATAAATAAACTAAATACACATCAAATAAAATATATAAACTAAACAATATGTATTCAACAAGAAAGTCAGAAGAGAAGAAAGTATTACTTTACATCTATGTCAGTCACTTGCTAGCTAACGGCTGGCTGGCTTGTCTGTTTCTATCACACACAACAGTACTAACACACTCACTCACTTTGTATTTTATCAACTTGAGTGACCCGCTGATGATTCGCTCGTTCATGTCTGAAGTCTGCGTATGAATACACACACTTTCACGTTCATACAGAACCTGCAACAGTCGCCATGTTAGCGATATGTTAGACACGGGATCCCAACCGTGGTAGCTACAAAAACAAAAATACAACCTTGGCATCACTCATCTTGTCTCGTCTGGTGTCTGACTGTAGTCCTTTTTCGCAAAACAAAGAGAAGTCACGTGATCCAGTCATGTGATCTAACGATTACAAATTATTACGTCATGCCAACTGGCCCGACATTGCATCGTCACGAGTGCAATGTGAGAATGTAAGTGTACAAGTGTTTTCACAACAACTATCTTTGATTACCTACCTACACTATTATATTCCAACTTGACAGCTCAATATCACCACTGCAGTGTATACCTCACTAGATAAGCAGCCCTGTCTTCTAACGGGAATGATTATTTCAGGAGCATATGCTCCTGTTATTTTAGTCGACCTACTACGTATAGTAGTCTCGCGTAAACGGTCTGGCTACGCGAGACCAGTTGAAATACTCGGATATTACGCCAAATGCAGACTTGTGGCCCATTTCTTACTAACGACATTAGGAGAGCTGTCAGTTAGGCGAGTGCTACGTTTAGACGTCTCCACAGCAGCAAATCGGTTCAGTGTCGACTCCTCGAAAGGGGACCCGAGACTCAGCGACCGGACTAAGACATTACCGAGGATGAAATTCGCGTTGTTGACCGCAACTGATTTCCATCGGTACAGTCTACTTTCGTGAGGCTATGACAGGCCTAGCATAGCCGCGTCCCAGACTCACGTGAACCTGACAGTGTCCGATTCCCGTATAAGACTTTCAGCAGTGTCATACGGGAACCGGATACTGCCAGGTTCACGTGAGTCTGGGGACGCGACTACATATGCATGTCAACATGCATCAGCTGCAGTCTACATGTAGACAATAGCAGTTATTTTTAGTGACATTCCAAGTCATTACAAACTCAATCAATTATTGAATATTCCAGTATTACCTATACTAGTATTACCTACACTAGTATTACCTATACTAGTATTACCTATACTAGTATTACCTATACTAGTATTACCTATACTAGTATTACCTATACTAGTATTACCTATACTAGTATTACCTATACTAGTATTACCTATACTAGTATTACCTATACTAGTATTACCTACACTAGTATTACCTACACTAGTATTACCTACACTAGTATTACCTACACTAGTATTACCTACACTAGTATTACCTACACTAGTATTACCTACACTAGTATTACCTACACTAGTATTACCTATACTAGTATTACCTATACTAGTATTACCTATACTAGTATTACCTATACTAGTATTACCTATACTAGTATTACCTATACTAGTATTACCTACACTAGTATTACCTACACTAGTATTACCTACACTAGTATTACCTACACTAGTATTACCTACACTAGTATTACCTACACTAGTATTACCTACACTAGTATTACCTACACTAGTATTACCTACACTAGTATTACCTACACTAGTATTACCTACACTAGTATTACCTACACTAGTATTACCTACACTAGTATTACCTACACTAGTATTACCTACACTAGTATTACCTATACTAGTATTACCTATACTAGTATTACCTATACTAGTATTACCTATACTAGTATTACCTATACTAGTATTACCTATACTAGTATTACCTATACTAGTATTTGGCCATCATCAAAGATAATAGATGATGGCAATTCATTGAGGTAATACTTAAATTTAATTTGACAAAACAAAGCTGGAGCTTACCTGAAGTCCAGTGCCTCAATAAGTCTAATGATTGTCCATGTTTGCCATCACACTAATCAGTCATACTGAAATCTGGTTCTAGTTCATCACCAATAACACCTGCACAATAAAATAGCAATGTGCACATGTAATGAGCTACAAATCACAATCCATTTAATATGCCATTGGCAACTAGAATCAAGAAATTCCACATCGATGTAATGCCTCTGACAACTAAGCTAGAGTAAACCCATAAACCTGACATTCATGAGACAATCTCTCCCCCCATTAGATCAGTTCCACATAGTTGGCTGGGAAGAGACCACAATGGCCATGACACTCCCCTTGCCACCATCCCTCATCAATCTTCTCAATATTAGTGATGATATCCTCAGGATCAAATGAAATCTCATCGTCGCCAGCTACACAGCACAAAGCATAGTAAGTACCAATCAGCACACTAAATCTCATTACAAAAAAACTATATACTTTATTATGGTTTAGTAATGTATTACTGGTACATGTACACCCACCATGCAGTACAAAAAATTATTGAAAAATGTAGATTAGCTACATTTGTTGATGTATAATCTCAACACAAGCTTTCACACATAGTCAAACATGAAAACTCGACCCACATTGTAAACATATTCAACTCACTTGCTTGGTAGTCATATATCGCACGTGCGGTTAATTCACTTTCACCGGTTTCTTGTTCTTGTGCTGGTCTCTCATGCGTTTCATCCTTTTCAATAGTTGGCATGTCATACAACCCTTCCTCGGCAGAATAACCATCCCCTTCTCCTGGAACATCGTCGTAGAGGTCTTCTGGTTGGTTTTGTGATTCATTGACTTCATATGAGTCTTGTGTATCTTTCTGTGCTGCACCGATTTCATCATACAGATCTTGTTCCCCACCTGGCTGCTCCTCTTGACCACCTCCAATTGTGTCATACAAATTAAGCTGAGCATCTTCTTCTTGTTGCCGCTGCTCTTCTTCTCGTTGTCGTTGCTCTTCTTCTTCTTCTTGACGTTGCCTCACTGCTTCTTGCCGCTTTCTTTCTTGTTCTTCTTCTTCTGCTGCTGCCTCAGCTTCAGCTCTTGCGTTTGCAGCTTGGCGCTGTCTAGCCTCATGCTCACGTCGCCTTTCCTTTTCTTCTTCAGCCCTCTGACGAGACGCCTGGCAAGCAATTGACAGCATTAATCAAACTTATACCTCATAGACTTACAAATCAACACATGGCAACCTAGTCTTGACAATACCATCCTATCTAACCAGATCAGTGTACAGACAGACACTTTCTATTAACTGCTTGTTATCTACTAATTACAATATTTCCAATGTACTACATACTTTATCACATGAACCACAAGTGATGACGTGTTCCTAACTTTGTAATACACCCTACAAGATAGCAATTTGGCAACACAGCTTATGTATGCAACGTCCTCATTCATTCTCACTAAACGTGTCAGCAGCCTACTATGGACAGATACTAAAAAGTTGCTGATTGCTGACTGCAACATGTGGTGATGCCAACCAAGTAACATTAGTATCTATGCTTTGAAGTAGTTGCTCAACACTATTTACTCCAGGATGAAAGCAATGTACTTTACTACCTAAACATTGCAACAGACACACACTGCCAATACAAGCAACTTTCATACATCTTCCTCATCTTGAGCCATTCTTTCAAACTTTGCTCTGATGTTGCCAGCACCACCAGCCGGGCCACGCTCAGTTTTGTATGTTGACTTCACTTCCTGCATGTCATCATAACCACCAGCACTCTAACAAAACACACTAGACTACACAACTACAATCACAAAGTGCCATGACAGACCGAGTCCTGACGGTCCTTCTCAACGCCATACTTGCCTCCAAAGCCTCGAGAATGATCTACATAAACAGAACAAAATATAAACATAAACTCCACATCTACTTGCTCAACAGTAAACATACAAACTACAATGAACTCTTTGAAAGAGAAGTGTTGGTTACCGTCTTGTAATGATGAAACAGACACCAGAAACAGTGACTAATTCCTGATTCAAATCACGATGGCACATTACCATTTGAAAGCAAACTAGGAAAGCATTAGTGGACTGCAGGTAGCGAACAGATAATTAAGACAAACACCTAGGCTGTGTCTTTGTTCCCCTTTAAACTGGTTTAACATAAAACGTGTTAGAATCTAAATGTGTTTAGTTAGGAGCACCTCCACTTGTGAGTTTTTATCTGGGATCTCAATATTGTTATCCGGGACTTCGAACAGTAATTGCTACCACCAGATGAGGCGTTTGAATGCACAGCAATAGTGAGAGATGAGA